>NC_136958.1:14190744-14490744 GCF_032717465.1 Coenobita brevimanus
ATCTATGGCTAACCTTCAGCTCTTCCAGCACATTTGGATTAGATAAAATCAATACTCTGTATAATTACAGGGCCCAATCTTTAACCTTGTCCTTTGGCATTTGGCTTACTGGTTGCAATTCTTGCTTTAAACTTCATTCCTACAACCATTTCCAAACAAATTTTAATCACCTGTTCCTCTGATAGTCTGCAGTATTCCCCCCCCCCCAATTTGGCT
The DNA here is from genome assembly GCF_032717465.1 of Coenobita brevimanus. Taxonomy (NCBI): domain Eukaryota; kingdom Metazoa; phylum Arthropoda; class Malacostraca; order Decapoda; family Coenobitidae; genus Coenobita; species Coenobita brevimanus. The sequence goes on from NC_136958.1 coordinate 14,190,961, forward strand.
TTGTTCCATTCAACAGATTCTTCACAATTTTCCTAAACATAGACAAATAGAAGGGCAAACAAGCAGACAGACAAACAAACAAACTGAACCAGACACAAAGCTCTCTTGCGCTATGCACGCGGGTGTAACAAATACACATCAAGACTTAGTGCGCTCAGAATTGTCAGAGGCACTGACTTCGGACACGACAAGCAACAGCTGTACATCGATCAGAGAGAAAACGTGATGAAAACTGTAGGAGGGGAGTCTGGTAATGTCAGATTAAGCTCAATGAGGCTATGAACAGAGAATGAGATGGAGTACAAAGGGATCTTCAGTGTGGATCACGGCTATCGAAACTGATGCTGACAAAAAAAAAAAAAATGGTTCCCTATCATCATGATTAGGACAAGTTAATAGTTAGGAATTACAGAACATATACTTCTTCAGTTCGATAACTTTTGTTATTTAGTTACATATATACTTGCTTCTAGACGAATTATCCCCAGTTTAGGAGAAACGTTTGTAATTTTTGAGGTTAGATATAGCCTTTATTAAACCATATAATTTTATGGGATTTCTTCCAAGCTATGTAAGATCGTCTGACAGCAGCAAGTAATAAGGAGTCCACGTCAACAGAAAAAAAGTTATTCTGTCCGACAAGGAGAGTATGTTTTCACCCTTGTTTGTGTATTTGTTTGTCTGTTAGTCTGTTAGCAGGATTACTTAAAAACAAAGATAGATTTGGATCAAAATTAGTGGGTAGATAGCCATCGTCCCAGGGAACAATCGATTAACGTTTGGTACTGTTCCGGATCGTATTACAAACTCAGAATCTGGAAATCACGTTTTGCGAAACCCTAATCAATGACGAGAAAACCTAACCCATTATGAAGAGTGGTTTGTAAATTACGTTGTCCATTTCGGAGAGATGCGCTCCACTGAATGCTTCACGTAAAGCATTTTATTCAATTAACTAGACATACCGAGATACTGGGAGTTAGATATGGCTTTCATTAAGCCTTTTTCTATGGAAGGTGGTGTCTCCTATGAATAATAAGATAATCTGGGGGTTGTAAGAATGAACCAGTAGAATACGTCACCAGAGTCGAGGAAAAAGTAAATATTCGATCGTTATGGGACTGGGAACAGTAATCTTAATCCCTGGGCACGTGAATGACACCAACCTTCCTGAAGGAAAAAGTAGAGTAGGTGCTCAAACTAAGACATAAAGATAAAGACTGCCCACGTTCAGAGTTTTCGTGGAAGCGCAATGCCTGCCAGCAACAGCCGGGATTCATTAAGACTCTTATGCCTCAATACTACTGAAGCTTGACAAGGTGTAAAGAAAAAGACATGGAAACCTTTACAGCATAGAGGATAACATCGCAATTACGTGCTCCGTACTCAAAGGGCCTTGATCACTGAACCAACAGTTCTTTCCTTGAAAATCTGAAGTACTGACTTCTCGAAATCTCTCAATCCGCAGCAGAATAGTGCCATAGCGGTCGCCTAATGGAGGGGTCCATTTGGCATTTTTATAGTGGCGATATGGCAGGGTACTCAAAAAAGTCTGTGAGCAGCGATTAATGGCGAAATCGTGATTGAAGTAATTAGTAAAAGTTATTAGTTGTAAGGAAGAGGCCAAATACTGTATGCTGGAACATCATTCCAAGACAATTTGAAAATATATGCAAATTCTCCTGTCATTAAGATATTTAAAATACCGACGTTTGTTCACCTAGATCATTAAATAATTAACAAGGACTTAAGGCCATGAAAAACAGTATATGTAATATATGGGCGCATGGGAATGGAAAGAATGTATTCCACTGGAAATGTAAATGTTGGATCGTAAGCAAATTGAGAGGGGGGTGGGGTCAATAGTACAAATATCTGTAATCAGATTGTGTAGAATTTCGAAAAATTTTGCTCGAGATCATAGAAAAATACGATACTGTTGCATTCACGCACGCACCCGCGTACGCGCATACATGGACACACACACATACACACGTCTCCTTTGTCTTGAAAAGAAATGTAGAGAAGGTAGACGGAAATAAACTGTGAGTTGCTGCCAGCGTCGGTAGACATTAAGTAGGGATGGCGCCGACACGCCCATACTGGAAGCCTTGATAAACAGCAGTAAAGAACACTGTGAGCGCATGACGAGCAAGCGAGCTTTTGTACATACGCCTATCATCATTATTTCATCTTCGTTTAAACTTTCAACATTTCTGGTGAAGCAGTTGAACAATAATAAGAATAACTGAGCTAAAACATTTTTTTAATCACACACACACACACACACACACACACACACACACACACACACACACACACACACACACACACACACAAATATGCGCGCGCGCTCATCAACATATGCAAACGAAAATCAACTCATTCCTCACTTGTGTCTCTTAGTGTTTTAAATTAGACACCCATTTACGAAGTCTGTTATATCCAACTCTCAACTCAGTACAGCCATCTCCATAAACCAAGACTTGTCTACGATCAGTGAATGGGGACAAAACAACCTTGTCTCATTTAATGCTAGTAAAACTAAATATATACAATTTACTAATAGAAAGGTATTGCCAGATTCGTATATTACCTTCAGTGCTACAAATATTCCCATCTCCAAAAGTATTGAAATTCTCGGTGTCTCACTTAACAATGCCCTCAGCTGAACCTCTCATGTCACTTGCTTAAACCGCCTCAAAGAAACTTGGAGTATTGTACAGAGTCCGTAAGTTCTTCACTGACGAGCAGTTAGCTGTAATTTATAAGAGTCATGTGCGCTCTCAGCTTGAATACTGCTCACCCTTGTGGAATGGATGTGGAGAGGTTGCATTAAAACAACTAGACAAAATTCAGAACAAAGCTGTTAGAATTATTAATAACCCTGCTATTACTAATAAACTACCTCCCCTACAAGTAAGAAGGAATGTTGCCTCCCTTGCATTATTTTACAGATATTTTTATAGCAAATGCTCAGACGAATTTTCATCCATCTGCAACCTCTTCATGCCCTCTCACGTGCTACACAGACATCCGGTAGCGCTCATGACTGGAATGTCACTCAGCCATACTGCAGAACTTCTGCTTATCAGAATTCTTTCATTTCCCGAACTGCATCTCTCTGGAACTCGCTTCCCCAGAGTTGTTTCCCTCAAAATTTCAACCTACAGCTGTTCAAGTCTAACTGTTACAGATATTTTATGAACAGAGGACACCAGTAATCTGGTGTATGGATTAGTTTTTTTTTCATTCATTTGTTTGTCCTTCCTCTGTTCTGTTATTAAAAAAAAAAAAATAAACAACTTCATACTTGGGCATGTCAACTGAAGCCCTCGGTACATTTCCATGGAAAGCTGGGATTCCAAGGGGATTCTTTAGTCTCATGAGTAAGTATATAGCTTAAAAACAAAAATTAAAGTATCTACTACCTACAGAGAGATTCTCTTCTTTGCCTGACATAGTAGAAAAGTTATTAGCCTCTGAAACCATTCAGTCGAGCCGCGTTGTGTCCGGCCGCTTTAATTGCTGCTCTCGCTCGCCTGTAATAATTCTTCATAATTTCCAAAGACGGGGGTATTAATTTTTCTTAAGCATCTAAACCTGATCTTCATGCTTGCCTATACCTAAAACATCCCCAAAAGTAGCTAAAACATGGCGCCAACACGCTAGAACACAGTCGACAACAATCTCGATTTCTTGATAAGCTTCGTTTTTCTTTCTTTCTTTTCTTCCTTTCTTTTTTCTTCTTATTCTCCCTTTTCTTCTTCTTCTTCTTCCTCCACCTCCTTCTTCTTCTCCTTCTCCTCCTCCTCCTCCTCATCATCATCATCATCATCATCATAATCATCATCTTCTTCTTCTTCTTCTTCTTTTCTTCTCCCTTAGAACCGTATAGTTCTAATATCGTAAAACCGATCACCTTTTTTTTTTTTTCCCTTACAGAAAGGTTTCATTCACTATTGCATAGGAAGCACGGCAGATATTGCCAGAAAGAGGTCAAAGGTGTCTGGTCAGGAAAAGGTCAATTTCTACAATTCTGGTCCGATTTAGACAAAACTTGGTAGCGTGGGAAAGGGTGGACAAAGTGTGAATCATTTTAATTTTGAGAGTGCCAAACTATAGGCCCTTAAACTCAGAAAGTTTTTACTCAGTTTATACTAAACATGTTCAGGTGATTTAAGGCCAGACGTAGATTAAATTGTTCAGTTTAGAGAACAACAGGACAAAAGTCAAGGTCAAAGGGCAAGTCAACTTAAATAATTTTAATCCAATTTGATCCAAATTCAATGAAGGGATTCATAGTCATGCTAGGATGAAGTACGTTGAGAATGATTGGTCAAAGGTAAAAATCACAAAGCTAGGTCAAAAGATTGGTCGCAGACCGACCGCAAGGAGTGGGTGTTGCGCTCTTTCTCGTTATTTTCTCAAGAAATAAATGTATTCAGCTTAAGAGAAACTTTTCGAACTGGAGGAGGGTTAGTAAGAGCCTTCATTAATCACTCCACTACCACAACACACTTGATTTAAATAACTTACAAGAACTTTTGGGCATTTCTTAAACAAAGGCATTAAAATATGTAATGTATTAAAAAAAAAAATTAATAAGATGTATGAAGATGTAGGGACTACAATGCGCCCAAAACCATCGGATTAAAGTCTAGGTAGTAAAACGATATGTAATCCCATCCTTACATTTTTTTTTTTTTATGCCAGCACTTGCTATTATGGTGCAGCACAAGTGCAACCGAAAAACGTTATAACAAATCTTAGTCCACCATCAGCAGCCTCCGCTCAGTGTTAAGCCAATTCCTATTTTCAGTTGAAGGGTAACAGAAATTAGAATTATGCTGTGGGCGAGACTAAGCGAGGAACTTTCCCTTATTTACACCAGTAGAGAAGAGAGAGAGAGAGAGAGAGAGAGAGAGAGAGAGAGAGAGGAAGGATAGTAGTGTTTGCTATTATACTAAATTATAAAATAGCATTATAAGATACAATTTTAGCAGTATATGAACGGAGGAAGGAGAGGCAAGAAAGTGATAATACAGCATGCACATCACTCTTCTCTCTTCTGTCATGCAGGTAATTTCAATACCGGACCAAGGACGAATCCATCCCCTCCACTAAAAGCAATATTAAATTTGAAGCAAAAGGCCAGAAATGAGTCATAACTCGGGAACCGGTGGCCTCATTGGACTGGAAATTGTTTTATTTTTCAAGTTATTCCATTTTAATGGTACCTTGCTCTAACAAATATTGCGCTACGTTGCGCAGTTTTTGCTGTTACTGTAACAAACAAACACACATACAGAAATCGAATTATTTAATACAGATTAGCTAACCATCCATGCTGTGCACAAATGTGTATAAAAAAAAATGAATAACATGTCACTTTACTGCATCGATCCAGTTCCGATGGTATGGGGCACATTGCCATCCATACATCTTCATATATTTTATTAAATGTTTTTTATACGTATTATAGTGTTCAATTCTTTCTACCGCGACGTAGGTCACTCACTTTAACCGAAGGGCAGATATAGCCAGAGTGAAAGGGCGATTTGACTCGTATCCATAACTAGAACTCATCGAAATTCACGCAAGCACAACTTCGTATTCAGTGGTTTGGGTTTACTCAAGTGGGTTTTAGGATCTTATTCTCATCGGTTAAGAGGTTTGCCAACAAGATTTATTTATTTATTTTTTTTTTTTGCGTGTAGGAAGTTAATATTATCCTGTATTGTCTGTGCCATCTGTAACAGGAATACAAACAACACATAACAGCATTACGGTAAAATATGCTAAATAAATCCCCAACAAATAGTTTGCAGAAAACCCCGTATCCTTACAAGAATACACCCCAAACAGAATGACGGTCAGAAACATGCCTTTCTCAAAAGAGGAAGTTTAATGTCATGAATATTGGTGAAGATAACTGAATGGGAGCTAGCGCTAGGAACATCTTTGGAAAGTTGGTCACTTCTGAGATAGGAATGACTCTTGTGAATGTTATGAAATAATGCCAATTGTACTTCTTCTTTTTTTGTTTTGTTTTAGGAATCATTTCGAATAGATTTCCTACTCTGTACTGTGAGTGGATTCTTCCTTTAGAAATACGCAAGTGCTCGTGGGCCCTTCGGGCCCTCTCGCACTTGCTCCTGCGGTGGCTCTCGTGCTGTGCGTTCGTTTTCTCGTGCCTCGCACTCGTTTCCTTGTGCTTCTTACTCGTTTCCTCGCGCTTCGCGGGCGCGCTGCGATCATTTCAGGTAATCCGAGTCACGTTTATGCGCTGCTCTAGTCTAACGTTGTCACTATCGGCCGTCAAGGCGACATCGAAGGGCCCATGATGATTTAATTTAAGCTGGAAAAAAAGGCTAAAGACGAAGAGATTGGCGAACGCAATGTCTAGCCCCTTTAATATGAAAAAATTATCTTAATCTCAATATAGTCGTCAAGTGACAGCGTGAATTAAACGAAAAATACCTCCTCGGGATGATGGGGCGACGAATCAGTATCCATCTACCCTCCTGATGGCATTATACAGGGCAATAGCTTACAGTTGCCGTCTTGGGAGCCCAGCCTATACCTACCATACGAGTATAACAACGATACCACCACTATGGCTGATGCTTTTAATCACTGCCTTTAATTTTCAAGGTGTGAACTGAAATACAAATGTGTTACGGTACAAAAGATCTCTTCCCCAAGAAAATATATTCACTTAATGACAATCACGTACTACTCACTGTTGCTGCTATCATCTCAGAATTTTAGTTATCTCAGGAGAGACCTCTTCCGGAATCAAGGAGTTAGATTATACCCTTCATTAACTCCTTCATTGTGGGAGGCATATCTTCAGTTGAAAAATAAACTCGTCTGCAGAAATAACAAGGATAAAATGCAAGTTACATGGTCACAATGGTATGAATATACCATTCACATCAACAATCTTTTGTGAAAGTATTACAGTCACATGCTGGTACTGTCTTATGGCGAAGATGCAACAGTTTGGGGCCACTTGAAGGGAGTAGCACACTCCAACTGTAACTATACACCGTGCTGGCTACTGGGCAAGAGAAAAGCAAGGCAGGAGAAAGAGACAACGCTAAGCATTTCATGGTGGGGACAACTCTCCTGCCGGTAGTCTCTTCTAACTAACACCAGTTTTATTCAGGTGAGAGTGAGGCAATTAATATTGTAGCCATTATTCCTCTCATGATCGAGGCGATTCGTACAGCTCTATTCTCATCTAGCCAGCGTCAATTGATTATGTTCAGACAAGAGTCAGGCCTGCCAGAGAGCATGTTTGTATCGTGATGCATACTTACACTGTCTTTGCTACCTTCACAAAACTTTATTCTGGATCGAGGAGACCTCCGTTTGCTGCCGATATTTGCTTGTATAGTGGCTTTCATTAGACGATTTTATTTCATTTTTTATTTTTTTATGTTTTGTGTGTGTGCCAGATTCTGGACATAGGTTTGACAGCCCATTTCAGCTGTCCATTAGTTCTCTTACGTGCTGCACACCTTTGCATGCCACCACTTATGCACTAATACCCATCGTTCATATAGAATACATCTGGAGAGGAAGTCTTAGTAATTATTTAGAAACACTCCGTTAATCCCCACCGTATGCTGGCAGCGTTACCACTTCATACAGACTACGTCAGAGGGTTTTACTCAGGTTGATGGATAGCTCTTGCGCTAAAAGGATGAGTACAGACACTTTTAGTTTCTGTTTGTATAAATATACACTAAGTGACCTAGCACCGGGCCCTTATGCTCCTGTTACGAGTATGATGATAAATAGATAGACAGGCAGATAGATACTGATTGACAGATAGAGATAGATATATTAAGAGATATATAGAATGACCGATATAATGAACAGAGAAAGGAAAAAATACTTTGCCAAGAAAAAAGGAGGTAAAGAAGCTAAATGGCACATTAGCTGTTTCATAGATGCCTACACAAACCTATAATCAGGCTAAGTTAATCTGTTGTAGCAGTAAACGTGAAACACTTGGTTGTATTGTTGAGCGCCAAAGTGTGTGCATGCCCATAGTTTTTGATGATAATTTTGTAGGCATGCGTAATAATAAAACCACATGCCTCATCTTGCTACAGGTGGGATGCAGGCTGACTAAATCACTTAATTATCGGTGTTCCATATCTGTTTGTTAAATTTTGGGACTGGCATTGCTTGGCTTACTTACTATAGTTTTACTATTGTGGTCACAAGACACTTCTATCTTATTCTTGAGTATGTATATATCGAGCTTAAAGGGGGCGCAAGAGAAAGGGAGACGGGAGTGAGTGGGAGTGCTAAGGGAAAGCAAGAATCCCACTGGGAGCAGAAATTTTCATTGTCCCCCTGCTACCATAAGACAGTTTTACTTGGTTGGGGATGGTGAGGAAACGTCTCGTATGGAAAAGAAAAAGGTAAACACTGAGACACCGCTGCTTGCCCAATGTAAATATATACTGAGCTCTGATGGAGGGGGAGAGAAGAGCCGGACGGAATGGAGAGGGGCATTAAATGTTTAAGTAAGATTATGTCATTCTTTACCTTACTCTTACCACTATCACGCGATTGTATTCAGTCTAGGAGAGACCTATGGCAGTGAAAACATTCGGTAAACAATAGCAAACCCCTGTTTCCTGTATATAAACATATATCGAGCTTAGAAGGTAGACAGACGGACGGGGATGGTATTGTTACGAGAGAGAGAGAGAGAGAGAGAGAGAGAGAGAGAGAGAGAGAGAGAGAGAGAGAGAGAGAGAGAGAGAGAGAGAGAGAGAGTGCATGGTGTGAGAGAGAGGGCGTTAGGAGCGAGGGAGGGAGCGCCAGTGGGACGAGACATTTTCATTCTATTCTTGTTATCGTCATATGATTTTTCTCAGGCTATGAGCAACCTCTCGTACAGAAGGGGGAGGGTCAGCACACGAGACACTCCTATCTCCTCCATGAGCAAATATATACCAAGATAAAAGAAAAAAAAAACGACGTAAGAAAAACGAACTGGGACGGCGAGAGGGCGTTAACCAGTTCATCAACTTGCTGCTTCCGCTCAGTCATATTTCGGATAAGGAAAGAGGCCTCTTGTAGCGAAAGGATACTATAAACATAAACACACTGATGCTTCCTCTGAGCAAATATATACTGAGCTCAAAAGGCGGGAGAGAGAAGTGAGGCAGGAGGGAGAGGGGGGAGTTAAGAGAGAGCGTGAGCGCCACAGGGACCAGATAAGAGAGGCCCTGGGGACGCTGCCGTGGGACACACTTGCTTTTGAGAGGAACAGGAAATTAGATCATGGTGTCCCCTGAGTGAACACTTGCTGCGAGTTTTGTGAGAGAGTAGGTTCCAGTAAACTTGGTACGTGTTTCTTTATAGCGGGTTTTTGGGAGTACGAAGTACGTGTTTCTTCAATGTTCCATGAGTGAGTTCCAGTAGTTTCGGTAATTGTTTCCTTAAGAATATAATTAATTTATATTTTAGTTTTATTGCTATATTAGGTTTGCCACTTCCTTCTGGCTAACATCCCTTCATAGCTGTGAGTTTGTGCAAATTCCAGGAGGCCTGGTTGTGCATGTATCTAAATAGTTCTGAGTTTATATAATACGATCTAGTAATCATGATATTTAAGGATAACACGTTCCACTAAGTTTTTGGGTGTTCCGTTATAGCTTTGCTGTTTCAAGGTTATGTTCTAGAAAGCTTAAGATTTTTCTGTATGGCTGACACTCATAAATAAATATAAGAATTTATGTTCCGCTAGGCGTCCTATTATTTTATACTTGTGTACGTTCCATGCACCCCTAATCATTGCTCCTTCGTGCCTAACACGGATTCATAGCTGTGAGTTTGTGAGAGGTCGTTCCATTAAGCTTCACTGATCAACAGCCAAAATGGTTCTGAGTTATTCTCACCTGTTTCTAACTAATTTGTTATCCCCAATTTCTAAACTGGCCCTAATATTTGACTATCATGTAACCTTGACGTACCACATCATAAATGAGGGAAAATTCCATGAAACATGCAAAGTTCGTCAAATGTGTCAGTAAGTCTACATATTGTTACAAAAATAATATACTCAGTCTTTAATTTATATCATGTACTAAGCCCAAACAGATATATATATATATATATATATATATATATATATATATATATATATATATATATATATATATATATATATATATATATATATATACAAAACAGTATTTCGTGACCTTTCCACACACACACACACACACACACACACACACACACACACACATATATATATATATATATATATATATATATATATATATATATATATAGATAGATAGATATAGATATATATAGATATAGATATAGATATATATATACAAAACAGTATTTCGTGACCTTTCCACATTAGAAGTGCCTCTGCATTTTGCGTTTGTAAGAGCAGTTACTCTCACGCTGTAAAGTCCACCAATAGTCGCTCATCATGTCTGGATTGAATCGGCCCTGATATCGGCGCTCCATTATGACACTTTCGTGGTGAAACCTTTCACCACGTTCATCACTGACACTGCCAAGAATAAATAGAACGAAGTCCAAATGTGAATGGAAGAAATTTATCTTGAGCCACATTCGAGCACCGAGTGCATAGTAACTCTTCAACATCGAGTCCACAAGCTCCTCACAATTCGATGCTCGAAATTTTCCTAGGTAATTCTTGGTAATAACCATGAAGCTCTTCTAAGCAGCCCTTTCCAGCTCAGATAAGCTCTTTACAAAATCCTGATCGTTGAGTATATGATGAATTTGAAGGACTATTGAAAAAAAAAAAATTAAATTCTTTTACTTTGGCCTCAGACACAGTGCCTTGGAACTTCGTTAGCAAGTAGTGGAAGCCAGCGCCATCTTGATCCACGGCCATCACAAAGTTCTTCATCAAAGTTTCAAAGGCAGTGGAGGCAAGAATACCTTCTCAAGGTCAACAAGAAGTTTGTTAAGACAGCTGAACCTTCCAGTCATATCTTTCGGTCACACTAGGCATTCCTTTTGTGTGTAATGCTTAGCGTCTGCTCTGCTGTCCTATGAACAGGGAAAACAGATGTACTTTTTGTAACCTTGCTGAAGCCCTAAAAACAAGCAGATCACTTTAGGCCACACAGATGTACTTCGTAGCCAGTAGCGGTCAACAGAATACTCATAGTTTCATAACTTTCATTCATTCCATGGGCATGCACGGTTGGACCAGAAGGAAACTCATTTTCATTAAGGAGAAGGTCTGCCTTCAGTGCATTCTTCTCAGTCTATGAACAACCGCCATTTTCCACTTTGATAAGGACGAGACTTACAAAGTTGTTGCATTGACGATACAACATCACAACAGTAACAAACTAGAATGGCACTCAGTAGAGCACATACATCTGCCAACGCCCTATCTCTCAATGTTAAAGAAAGTGAAAAAATATTCCTGGATCCGCACCTTTATCCGGATCCGCACCAAAATGTAATGGAGTGTATTCTGGGCCAGGGCCCATTCTTCTATCAAGTTTCGTGGAAATCCGTCTAGTAGTTTTTGTGTAAACTTGCTCACAAAGCAAGCAACCAACCAACAAACAAACGGACAGGGGTGAAAACATAACCTCCTTGGCGGAGGTAATCATGTCAACCATCTTGAAGTACCTTGAGAGCTTTTCATGTCAAAAATGGAAGTTGGTGGGTACAAACCCCATTTAATAGCATGTTCCACTGCTTGAGTCGATATCCAAGGAAATAATTTTTCTCCTTGGGGGAGTTAAGGTCTCTTATAAGGTCATGCAGGTCTACCTGCCTGATGAGGTGTGGCTCCTTGCTCTTTAAATCTTCTTGAAAGTCAGCATTCATGCAACACTCCTCCTCGCTAGATTTGATTCACTTGTGGTACTTAATGGAGGACCTGGAGCTGGAAGCTCAGGGCCATGAGGTGCTTGCCTTAGTGAAGTTACGTAAGGATACCTGATCTTGGACCGAGTTTTCACATAATTCTCTTTGGTGTTAGTGAGGCAAAAGTAGCAGTCAGGACAGTGATCATGTGGTTCGCGCCAAACCATTGGTACAGCAGGAGGCATACCTGATGGCCATTTCTTGTGGTTTACACCAAGCTTGCATGCAATATGGGGTGCCCACTTCTTGTCTTGATTACCATCAGGACATTGGAAGTAATGCTTGTAAGCACTTGTAACATTCCTTGTATTTGGTCTCTTCAGGCTTCCAGGTGTAAAGAACCCGCAGATGTAGCAAAAAGAGTCTAATGCATTCGTACAGTTGCGGTGCATCATTGCTTTCCAACACAGATCAAGGCATTGTAACAGTAAGGAAAAGCTGAAATGGAATAATAGGAAATATAAGATTACCATTGCATACATTGGTGTCAGAATTTAAAAAAAAAAAAAATCATATGCATGTTGATGGGAAAATTTTACCCGACTTTCGGCTGCGGCTGATTCACCTTGAGTTGCTAAAGATCTTGTGATTCAGGTACTTAACTGAAACTGATACAACCGCCACAATTACTAGCTGATGCAACTTCGCAAGGTATGCCTGACTCTGTGATTGGAGTGGAATCGAATTTTCCAGCACACGAGCAGATTTTCCTAAGGTATAAAGGTTCCCCAAAACTGGACGTGCTGGCTAAAGTTGGATATCATATTCGAAATTTACAGGTTCATGTTGCATAGAATCACCTAAAAACATACTAGAATCATAACACTATAAATTTTGTCGACCAGTGGTTATTGCTAAGACTCGCTCTTGGCCTTGTGGCTGTGAGAGTACGTTACAAAATGGTACTTGTTTCTTTAGAGCCAATACTATCTCATCCCCGTATTGTGTCAGCTTGTAGTAACATGAAGGAGTAGAAATTACTGAGGCAATGTGTGTTTTGTGTCCTGAAATATATATATATATATATATATATTTTTTTTTCTCTCTCTCTCTCTCTCTCTCTCTCTCTCTCTCTCTATATATATATATATATATATATATATTTGTGCGTGTATAGTTTATATTGAGTCCTTTAGTGGAAATAAGCATGTTGTAAATGTCGGTGGTGTTAAAAAGACTATATGACCAGCAGTATAAATGAAAGTATTTTCATTATGTTCTGTGTGTGTGTGTGTGTGTGTGTGTGTGTGTGTGTGTGTGTGTGTGTGTGTGTGTGTGTGCAGCCGGGAGCATGTGGGTGGGATAAGACAAGATGAGACAATACAGAGTCAGCCACAGAGCAGCTTGATGGTTCAGCCTGGACTCTTAATTTGGTGTGCTTATGTTTTATCATGCTTTATTTTCCAAACCCGAGGTTTAAATCTACCTGTTGAAGCCTCGGATTTGCACGTGCAAGGATAACAATACGCTTGGGAAAATTCTGCTTATCTTTTTACCAGTCTTTCCTGCTACAGCAATATCTAGTTATGGCAAGGAATTGCTCATGAATTTGCGAATTTCATCCCTGGTGCTCTTTTGCAGTTTACATATCGTTTTGTCCACGGGTACGTTGGTAAAAAGGCTTTTGATGTAGTCTTATGTAGGGGATGCATCCTTCAGATTCTCGAGTAACTGGCTAGCTGATGTCAGGCAGCTGTCAGTATGTACAGTACGTAAGGTGTCAGTATTTTGTTAAATTTCTTTCCTATGCAGTAGGAAGCAGTCAGGATCTGCGAGGTGATGGGGCGAAGGGGGTAACCTAGCTTGTGTGTCTTGACGTTGCAGTATGCATGGCCAAGGGATTATTCACTTGTCAGTTTAGGGAAATGGAGGCCGTGTGTAGTGGCGGTGATAGCTTCAGTCTCGACGGTGACTTCTTTCTTAATATCTTCCGTGGGGTTACGATTGATTCTCTTGACCTTGGAGGTGTCAGAGAGGATGTTGTTCATTTTTTTTTTTTTTTTTATGGAAGTCACCGTTGTGTCTGAAGCTATCACCGCTATTACAAACGGCCTCCACTTCCCTAAACTGGCAGGTGAATATTCCCTTGGTTATGCATATGGCAACGACAAGACACACTTGCCAGGCTACCCCCTTCGCCCCATCATCTCGCAGATCCCGACTGCTACCTACTCCACAGCAAAGAAAATTAATGGAATACTCACACCCTCCATACCTACTGCCTAGTCTGTCTGACATCAGCTAGCCAGTTCCTCGAGATCCTGAAGGATGCATCCCCTGCACAAGACCACATCACCGCGTTTTTGGACATCAAAAGCCTTTTTACCAACGTACCCGTGGACAAAACGATACAATTCTTCCTTGACCAAGTATATATGTGTGAAGAAACATCCCTCTGGTTGCCAGAACAACTTGTCTCCGCACGCTGTTGGAAATTTGTACTAAAAAGGTCCCTTCATCTGCCCACATGGAAAGATATATCGCCAAATAGATGGTGTTGCCATGGGCATCCCTGTATTAGTCCTCTTTGCAAACTCTTTAAATGGGTACAGCTGAGGCCACTAGACTGACTAACAACTGTCCTTTAATCTACTGCCGCTGTGTCGATAACATTTTCGTTAAAAGGACATCCCAGAATTTCAGATCCTCAAAAACGGCTTCATCGACGGCTCCAGAAAAAATTTCACGTTCGAAGAGCCTACCCAAGGCCGCCTCACTTACCTCGATGTCCTAGAGACCACCCGCGAATCTGGACTTACATCTGCAGTCAGTGTAAAATCATCCAATAAAAAACTATGTCTTAACGGCTAAAATGAATGCCCTCAGCTATATTTACGATCTACCATTAGTGCCAACGTTCACCGTGCCCTCCCAGTTCCTCATGGAGCAGTGTTCATTCAGAGCTGGAAAGACTTATGCAAGTTCTCGTCAGCCATGGATAGTGGAATAGCGACGTGGAAGAGGTAGTGAAGAATGGGTGATCAGTGGTATTCAAGCTACAGCGCCCCTTCTCTCAATATAGAAAAAAATCACCTTTGTTCTAACGAAATTACATGCCTACGGAGTGAAAACTGACGTTAGAATAATGAGGGATATCTATCATAAAAAGTCAAATGAACAGAGCCTAACAACTGCCTCACGCTAATCACATACTACAGGACCCACAAAACCTCCTGAGCTACTATTCAAGAACCGCCTTCCGTGAAGAGTACGCCCATGCAAGAAGAACACGCCATCTGCCGACATACTTGCACAAGTGAGGACTGTGGACCTCATACCTATGTAGGGATGATGAGAACTATACTGTCAAGGTGTCTACATGTCACCAACGGAATGGATGGTTAAAAAAAAAAAAATCTATAGAATAAGTTACAACACCTGCCTCATCCGTCAGCATCTCGATAAAGGTAAGGAAATACTTGACCGCGAACAAGGCTCACGTAGAGCAGTGTTCTTGGAAGCACTTTATATTTTCAAACTGAAACCTGCGATCAACTTACAAGTACACGATTTACAAATCCCTCCACTATGCATAAGATGAAAAACAACTGTAGGTTAACTCAACTTACAGGTACACAATTTACTAATCCCGCCAACATGCAAAAGATGAAAAACAACTGTAGGTTAACTCATACCACCATTCAGATAGCTGCGCACCTCCAATCAAACGCTTCTGGCCGACCAATCACTTGTCGTCACCCGCCATCAAATCAGGCCGCGCTCCACTCGCCATCAGATTGGTCTGAAGATGTTCCCGGGAATGCCTGAACCGTTGTCAAATACACAGATAATTGGCAAATGAAGATCAACGGAGCTTACCCCTATGCACTGAAATCTTTGATCAAAACTTAAATAATGCAGAAAGAGCAGTTGCTTGCAACCTCGTTTACTTAAAATATATACTCGTGTGTGTGTGTGTGTGTGTGTGTGTGTGTGTGTGAGTGTGTGTGTATAAACAGTATATATATATATATATATATATATATATATATATATATATATATATATATATATATATATATATATATGTGTTACTATAAGTTGTTTTGGCAGGGGGGGACAGACGGATATGGAGGTGTTGGTGTGATGGTTGTGGAGAAATGGGTGGAATATGTTATGAATGTTTTGAGAGTAAGCGATAGGATATTGGTAGTGAAAATTCTGTTGGGAAGAAAGATAGCTGCGATTATATCGGCATATGCTCCACAGGCAGGATTGGATGAATCAGAGAAAGATAGATTTTGGGATGATTTAATACGTGTAGTGGGTGGTATGCGGGATGATGAGATAGTGATTTTGGGAGGGGACTTAAATGGTCATGTAGGTGAAGCACCACAAGGTTATGAAGGAGTGCATGGGGGATGTGCGAATGGTCTAAGGAATGCGGAAGGGGAAAGGATACTCGAGTTTGGGGAGGCAACGGACATGATTGTGTGCAACACATATTTTAGGAAAAGAGACATAGGTTAATTACGTATGAGTCTGGGGGAAATTGCAGTCAGATAGATTATTTTCTGGTTAGGAGGGCCGATAGGAGGTTAGTGAGGGATGTTAAAGTTATAGGAAGTGAGGAATGTGTGCAGCAGCACAAACTATTGATTTGTGATATGGTGCTTAAAGAACAAGTGATGAAAAAGAGGACATATGTACCTAGGAGGAAAATATGGAAGCTGAAAAACCAAGTAGTAAGGGATGCCTTCTATAGCGAGTTGAGGAGAGTGGTGGCTGAACAGGGAGCTGTAGACAGAGGTGTTAATGAACAGTACAGAGCCCTCAAGAACAATTTCTTTAGAGTTACTGATGTAACATGCGGCTGGAGAAGAGGACCACCAAGACATAAAGTAACTTGGTGGTGGGATGAGGGTGTAGAAGCTGCAATTAAGGAGAAAAGAAGGCTTTTCCAGGAATGGAAGAAGGGTGGTAGCAAAGAGGAATATTTGACTGCCAAGCGGAGGGCTAGAAGAGAGGTATACAGGGCAAAGTCTGAGTCACAGAGACAATTACTTGATAACCTAAATCATGGGGAAAGGAAAATTATATTTAGGGTGGCAGGTCAAGTTAAGAGGGATAATCGGGATATCATAGGTGAGCAGTGTGTGAAGAATGATGAAGGAAGGGTAGTGGTGAACAGTGAGGATATTAAATAATGCATGGAGAGAGCATTATAACCGGTTGTTGAATGAGGAGTTTGGGACAGGGAAGGTTTGGAGCCAGCAGATCCAGTATCTGGCCCTTGGCCTTTGATTGATACTGCTACTGTGAGTGAGGCAATAGGCAGGATGAGGGTTGAGAAGGCAGCAGGTGTGTCTGGGTTGACTGCCGAAATGTTGAAGGCCTCAGGCGATATAGGGGTGAGTTTAGTCACTGACCTGATAAATAGGATTATTTATGAGTGTGTTGTCCCAGATGATTGGCTGAAGAGTGTAATTGTAAATGTGTATAAAGGGAAGGGTGATGCCCTGGAAAAAGGAAATTATAGAGGTTTAAAGCTTTTAGATCAGATAATGAAGGTAATGGAGAGAGTTTTAGAAGGTATGATTAGAGGAAGAGTGAATATTGATGAGATGCAGTTTGGGTTTATGCCAGGTAGGGGGGGCCACTGATGACATATTCATTGTTCGACAGCTTCAGGAAAAATATATTGGTAGGAGAAGGGATCTTTATTTTGTTTTTGTTGATTTGGAAAAGGCCTTTGACAGAGTCCCTAGAGAGGTGGTGAAGTGGGCAATGAGAAAGCTTGGCTTGGAGGAGTGGCTGGTTAGGGCGGTTATGGCCATGTATGTGGGTGCTCACACCCAGGTGAGAGTGAATGGAGATTTGAGTGATGAGTTTTCAGTGAATGTTGGTGTGCATCAGGGGTCAGTCTTGAGTCCCATGTTGTTTATCATGGTACTTGAAGCCCTTTCACGTGACTTTAGAAACGGACTCCCGTGGGAGTTGTTGTATGCTGATGATTTGGTGTTGATTGCAGAGAATGAAAGGGAGGCGGAGGAAAGGTTTAGGAAGTGGAGAGATGGTATGGGGCAAAAGGGTTTAAGGGTAAATGCAGATAAAACAAAAGTGATGATATCTAGGGTTGGTGGCGGTACTGTCAAAGACGAGGGAGAGTGGCCATGTACAGTTTGCCACAAGGGCGTGGGAAGTAATTCCATCTTGTGCGGTGCGTGTGATAAATGGGTGCATAAGAGATGTAGTGGTATCAGAGGTAGACTGCGAGATAATGCTGATTTTATGTGTATGGCGTGCCGGGGTGATCAGGTGGAGATTGTCAGACATGAAAGGATTGAACTTGCTGGTGAATCTCTTTTTTCAGGATTACGTTGCATAAAAGTTGTTGCTTGTTACCATACTAGATTTGAAATCCACAAATTATTCCTGACTGTCCCAGTAAGATATTTCTGAAATTTCAATTAGTTCCGTTTAGGTTCTCTTATTATTGTAACTAACGAACTGCTTCTCACAGTTCTGAAATGTACCGGTACTCAAACATTTACTTATTGTTTTCTGTAACAGTTTCAAATAATAGGTTTCACCTTGTAAAGATATATGGAAGAGTATGTGCATTATCGCTGACCGAAATTTTGTGGGTATTCCCCGCCACTTCTTAGGCCAATTGTACTACTTTGTTTTTCTAGTCTATTTAATCATATGTACAATATATTTGTCTGATTTGTATGAGTTATGTCATGTTTTTATTATAATTTTCTGGTACTACATAGAGATTTCATTCCGTTTAGGAGAGCGATCTCCGACTGAAGGCTCTGAACCTCGGTAGTTCTTAGGTGCAAGTATATATGGTACTGTCATTTCTGAGAGTTATAGTAACCTACCTACCATCTCCAATACATTTCTTTAATTTGTCAAATTCCATGTGTGTGTGTGTGTGTGTGTGTGTGTGTGTGTGTGTGTGTGTGTGTGTGTGTGTGTGTGTGTGTGTGTGTGTGTGTGTGTGTGTGTATTTTCTACTGCATGGGCGATTGTATGTGTGTATGCTCCAACAGAGGATCGAGTGGCAAGAGTGAAAGATGAGTTTTGGGCGAGAGTAGAAGCATGTATGGACAAGTTTGAGAGGAGCGAGAGAGTGCTGTTGATTGGAGACATGAATGGCAAAGTTGGGAATGTACGAGTGGATGGAGAGGTTGGTCAGTGGGGTGTGCCAGCTGAAGTAGATGGGAATGGTAGTGCTTTGGTGGACATCTGTGCTTGTAAGGGGTTGGCAATAGCCAACACCTACTTTCGTCATAAGATGATCCACCGGTATACATGGAGAGTAATGAGGAGGATGGATGGTGAACTTGTTGAACGAAAGGCAATGATAGACTACGTGTGTGTGGATGAGCGAATGAGAAGACAAGTGTTGGATGCAAGAGTGTGGAAAGGGTGGGGGAATGGAGTCTCGGACCATCACTTAGTGATGGCCAAGGTAAAGATGCAAAGAAAGTGGTTGAGGAGGCGAAGAGGAAGACAGGAGGAAGCAGCTCCTGTGAGAAGAGTGGAGAAATTGCAAGATAGTGAGAAAATGACAGAGTATAAGAGCATAGTGGAAGAAAGATTGGGAAGGTATGAGCTAGAGCAGATGGAAGGGGTGGAAGACGTATGTAAGATATTCACGGAAGAGATAGGCGCAGCGTGTGAGGCGGTTTGTGGAGTGAGGAAGAGATGCAAGGGTGTGCAAGGGACAGCATGGTGGAATGATGAGGTGAAACGAGCTGTGGAACAAAAGAAGAAGGCATATGGTGAATGGTTGGCGAGTAGAGGTAGGGGAGAAGATGAGAGAGAGAAGAGAGAGGTATATGTGAGCAGGAGAAGGGAGGTTAAGAGACTAGTGAAGGAGAGTAAGAAGAAAGTAGATGAAGAGTTTGGGAGGAATCTGAGTGTGAAATGGAGGGAGAGTAAGAAATTGTTTTGGAAGGAGGTAAAGAAAGTAAGGCAGTGTGAAAGGGGAAGTACTAGGGGAGTGAAAGATAGGAATAATAGATTGTTGGTGGAGAAAAGAGAGAAATTGAGGAGATGGAAGGAGCACTTTGAGGATTTGTTGAATGTAGAGAGTGAGAGCAGTGTGAGTATAAGTGGTTGGGGAATGGCTGGGAGAAGAAGAGATGAGAGGAGGGAGGGAGAGATCAGTAGGGAGGAAGTAGTGGAAGCGATGAAGAAGATTAAGCTGGGAAAGGCCCCAGGAATTGATGGAGTGTGTGGTGAAATGCTTAGGTATGGGGGTGAGATTGTTGTGGAGTGGATATGGAAGTTGTGTAGATTGGCTTGGGAAGAGGGAAGGGTTCCAGAGGACTGGAAATCAGGTATAATTGTTCCTCTGTACAAAGGAAAAGGGGAGAGAGAAGTATGTGGTAACCATAGGGGTATTTGCCTTCTTAGTGTGACTGGTAAAATATATGGTAGAATACTCATTGATAGGGTTAGGCATATGACAGAGGAACTAGTTGGAGAAGAACAAGGGGGATTTAGGAAGGGAAAAGGGTGTGTTGATCAGATATTTGTTCTAAGATGTTTAGTGGAGAAATATCTAGAGAAGGGAAGGAAAGTGTATGCTGCCTTCATGGACTTGGAGAAAGCTTATGACAGAATAGATAGGCAAGGTATGTGGAAGGTATTAAGAATATATGGAGTGGAGGGGAAATTGTTGAGTGCTGTGAAGAGTATGTACGAGGGAGCTAGGGTTACGGTGCGAGTGGATGGTGAGCTGAGTGAGTTCTTTGATCTCAATGTGGGACTGAAACAGGGGTGTGTGATGTCTCCATGGCTGTTTAATATATATATGGATGGGGTTGAAAAGGAGGTGCAAGGTAGGGCAGTGGATGTGGGGGTGGCCCTAATGAATGAGGGTGAGATTTGGAAGCTTCCTGTGTTGCTGTTTGCTGATGATACAGTACTGTTGAGTGAAGATGAATGGGAGTTGCAAGGTTTGGTGAATGAATTTGGGACAGTGTGTAGGAGGAGGAAGCTGAAAGTTAATGTAAACAAAAGTAAAGTTATGGTGTTTGAGAGGAATAAAGTCACAGAGTGTGCAGTGAGGTTGGATGGTGAGGATATGGAGAATGTGAGTGCATTCAAGTACTTGGGTAGTGTGGTGAGTAAGGATGGAACTTTGGGGGATGAAGTACATGAAAGGGTACAGCAGGGAAGGAAGGTTGTTGGTACACTGAAAGCAGTGATGAGAAATAGGGAGGTGAGTATGGAAGTTAAGAAGTCACTGCATGATGGTATTGTGATCCCTACCCTGACGTATGGAAGCGAGGCGTGGACCTTGCAAGAGGGGAACAAGTCAAGAGTGAGAGCAGTGGAAATGAGTTACTTGAGAGGAGCATGTGGAGTGACGTGGAGGGACAGGTTGACGAATGAAGAAGTGAAGGAACGTTGTGGGGTAGATGTGGATGTGGTTGAGAAGATTAGGAGAAATACACTGAGGTGGTTTGGACATGTGGAGAGAATGGAGAACGAAAGACTGACTAAGAGGGTGTATGTAGGTGAGGTGGAGGGAGGGAGAGGGAGGGATAGACCGAGGATGAGGTGGAGGGATGGAGTTGAGAGGTATATGAGGGAGGGGGGGGTGAGTTGGGGGGAGGGTAGTCAAATGGTGGGTGACAGAGTGACTTGGAGGAGTTTTGTCTGTGGCCACCCTTTGCGGGATTAGGGCGTCGGGCTATAGATAGATAGATAGATAGATTATGATGTAAGTGCACATATTGAACGAAAAAAAAAAAAAAAACTACTCTGTAATCCCTGTGTTTAGCCGGTGAAGACAAACTGGTATATCCGTGTATGAAACTGAACAGAGGTAGGTGGATGACTCATAGTCTATCACCGCACAAGTGATCTAGTCCGCAACTCAGGCAACCCTCCACTGCACATGGGCAATTACGGTAGACTGTTATTGCTAAGCAGTGGCGTATATAGGTCCGTGGAAAGGGGGGGCGGCCACAGGGGTGAATCCAGTATTTTGTTAACCCGCCCCGTCCCGGCCACTTTTCGACTACTGGTACCCCCCAATCCCGGGCAATTTTCGACCTTTTTTTTTTTTTGCTAAAACTTTCGCTTTTGGTGAGAAACATCGAAAATTCATAGAGAAATCGCTCACCTGAGGTTTAAAATACTCATTACAGGTAGGAGAGCCTCCTTACTTTACTGGGTTTTCTATCAGGCTGGCGCCAAAGAAAACGAGTTCTATGGGAGGATAACTATTTCACACTACTCATAAACGGTTTTTATTTATTTACTGTTACGAATTTATATGTAGTACAAAAGTATATTGGTTTTCAAGCAGTAATATAGGCATTATAAGCATTGTTTCACTCACTAATACCTGACCTTTTTTTGCCACATTACCTGATCATCATTTCTAACTGTTTCTTCCTCTAATGCTATGTAAAGTTTGTCCTCCACATTGTCATTGATTGGGGAATCACTCTGGCCCTGAATTTCGTACCGTGGCATGACATGGCTATACTGGCCAGGTCACTGATAACAGGTGAATTGCTGAGAAAAGGGCATGCAGGGGGGGGGAGGAGGTCATGCTGGGTAAGGCATTGTCTCTGCCTGGCATCTTGTTGAGGCAGGTGTCCCGTGTATACGTACCAAAAATGACTCGCGAAAATTGAAAATTGTGGAAATTATGAACCTTGCAATTGCAGGACGTTGAAGTACGTCCTCGGGATTAGCTGTGACAAAACGTGAGGACGTGGAAGTACGTCCTCGGGACGGCGCGGGTTAAGGGGATGTGCGACCGAAGCGAGCCTCTTCAGCTGGGGGGTCTGGGAGGGCGGTGTAAGCCGCCCCAGGAAATTTTTTGGAAATCAAGCACTATTAGGGGCATTTTGAGGCCTCAGGAGGGATACATTGCACTTATTTGATATTCAGTGGCAAAACAATATAAAGAAGTTTAAGTATCTTGGCTGAAACAAAAATGAGCTGTTTGAAAAATATTTAAATGGGAATTCTACAGTAGCCGGTATGCATATAAAAAAAAAAACTGGTAGATCATATGCAATTGTTGATTCCTACATTCCTGGAAGCTGCAATGTTCATTTTTAGATGAAACATTTAAAAAATTAAACTAAAACTCGCATCAATGACTTAGAGAGAGAGAGAGAGAGAGAGAGAGAGAGAGAGAGAGAGAGAGAGAGAGAGAGTACTGTATATAAAACATTGAGCAAATTAAACTATAACTCGCATATATGAAGGTGAGAGAGAGAGAGAGAGAGAGAGAGAGAGAGAGAGAGACAGACAGACAGAGACAGAGAGCTTACTAAAGTCGTGTGAAAGTTGATCATTTGAAATCAGGCAGCCTATTTTTAGGGCTGAATTCACTGATTACTTGTATATCTATTTAGATCTGCAGATATGTAGGCCTACTGGGACAAAAGGGGGGGCCATGGCCGAGTGCCCCCCCCCCCATATACGCCACTGTTGCTAAGCCCCAGTCCTTTCCTAGAAAACTATCCACAATAGCTGATGTCACAAACCAGGTCCCCAAATGTCTTTCTGGATGAACGGGGGCAAAGGGGAAGGAAGTTTTGCCAAGCAATATGACCTACCCAGAAATTGAACAGTGGTTCTTCCTGGTACGAGGTGGACATGCTACAGTGCATCATTAGCTGGCCTCCGAAACTGAAGTAATCATGCTGTGGTTTGCGAGTTACTCCCAGTCATGTTTCCACAGCGGCATGATTACATAGTAGTGTTTTAACATGGCGTCGATAGTGAATTTTTGTATCACACTGCATCTTCTGAACGAAGAACACTAATCCCATAGTTTGTGTTTTAACAAAGTATTAACTTATTTTCTCTGAAATCATAAACCACACGGCACTGTATGTGCATGCGGAGATAACACTGATTTTGACATCTCCTTACGGTAATTTTTGAGGCTGAGCAGTCACATTTGACACCTCAGTGATGCCATATTGTGGTAGTTTCATAGTTGTTGGTACAACAAATGGATCGATAATAATGGCAGCAGGGCTACATTCAATTACATCGAAACACCTCAAAATGTAGCCTAATCCCTAGAAAAATATATTGCTGAGAAACGGGATTTGCTGGAAGGTTCTCAGTATATCTTGTATTTTACCGTTATGTGTCAGTTATCAATTAGTCAGCTCTTTGTGAGTGGAGGCATTTTATAAGTTGTACATTGATTTTTATGCTCTTGTTCTCTCTCTCTCTCTATTTTTTTTTTTAATGATTCTTTGTTAATTCATGTAATTTTATTTCAGTCTGTATGCTAATTAATCTAGAGTGTTAAGTAGTGTAAGAAAACTCTGGATATTTTGGATATCTCCGAGTTGATAACTGTTGCTTCTCCTGGAAAGTAAATCATTTTAAATCTAGAATATAGGAAACCTATATAAGGATGGGGAAGAGATTAGAGGAGTTCAGTTCAGTTAGGGTTTAATTCAATGTCAGTGCAGTTAGTGAGGACTGTATAGCTCCGGTACTTGTGAAAACAGTGAAGTGTAGCTGGCAAGCATTAAGTGTAATTATCTGCAGAATAAAGACAGTGAACTAAAGAAACCAGCGTTTATTTATGCCTCAGCTGATCTCGTTGATGCACACCAAATGGTTGACCATAAGAAGAACAGCTCACTTGGCAACGTCCTTCCTGTACTGAACTACTGCTGCTGCAGCCTGTGGTAGTGTGGGACGGGGATGTAACAATATCCTACACGTTGTGAGGAGGTTGTAAAGGTATGCTGAATACTGTCAATGATATTATCGATACGATGACTTTAACCCTAAGATAGGAGGAAGTCGCCCCCCAAAAGACAAAAATCGTCTGGCGGTAACAAGAATTGCAATCCAAGGACTTCTCACGTCCTGAAACGGTTAGTGGTTTTTAGTAACTTCAATTCAATGGCGTACTTAGTATTTAATTCTTGCCATCTCCCGACAGTTCTATTCGGCTTTGTAAAGACTATGCGAACATAATGGTTTAGACAACCTTTATATATCCCTTCATCGCTAAGGTCTCCCCAGAGCTTGAGAAAATAGTCTGGAGTTAGTAACACCATATCAGTGGACTACGTCATCGGATTAAAGGGGTTTAATCATAAGATCCTTAAAGGAGTGTAAGCCGAAAGCAATATAGATTTTGTTGAGAGTCTTACGTCCTGAAAAGGTTGTTGCGCTCGAACGATCACATTAATTTTTTGTATTGGTATGCTATTAACAGTCTGGCTCCTTGATTCACTGGATCTTTTGGTGTAAGCTGAATAACATTACTAGGGTTGCCTCCAACTTGAAGTAATTAATATTTGCAAACGTTTCTATCAGTATAGACACAGATCCAAACAAAATATATGAAGGTACCAAATGCTTATTTATAAACCAAGCTCTCACTGAAGCATTTTCCTTTGTCCTAATGAGGGAAAAACGAGCAAAAAACTGTGGATAGGAACAGAAGCTCGCTCAGGAAATAATCGGAAGACTTTTTTTTTTTTAATGACAAAAACGCAAGCTAAGCCTTTTTAATTATGTTTGTGAGGGGGAGGGGGTGTTTGCGGGCGTTTGTGTCTGAATTTTGTGTTTCTGTGTGTGTAAGGTTGTGGTTGTATGTGTGTCTGCATTTTATATTCGCACGTCCATATGTCTGCATCAATTTTATGTTTGTGTACCATCCTTATGCGCAGGTGTGTGTGTGTGTGTGTGTGTGAGAGAGAGAGAGAGAGAGAGAGAGAGAGAGAGAAGATAAACACACCCTTGACCTTCTACCCTGTCAAGACAGAAGCCACGAATCAGGAACTGAGGAGATCTAGGAAAGCAGAGGGTAGAAGAGAAAGAGGGGAGAGAAGACTGAGGACGGAGGAGGCAGGGGAGAAAGGAAAAAAAAAGAAAAAAAGAGGAGAATGTAATAAGAGGTGAAGTACGGGAGACCGAGGCTAGTTGTATACAGAGGCAGGTTGATACACTTATTGGTTTCACTATGAGCCAGTAGATGGCACCCAGCTTCTTGGTGTGCACTTGAGACCCTATAGAAAGAGAGACTGGACAGCCGCCATTATGTGTCAACGTGTACATGTTTGGGTCACTCTCTCGCGTTCATATAGAGACCAGTGGCGCGTTCGCGTTGCTAGATATCACCAGTCAGTTAACTATTGCTTACGTATTATTGACGGTTTTTGAATAATTTTAATTCTATGTTTGCACTAGGTGTTGTCTTTTTAATGTATAAAGATGCAGCAATATAATATATTCCTCAATACATTACGTAAGATAATATCCAAGCATATAAAGATAAGAGTGAGTGAGTTTGCAGACAACGTTTGATACATGAAAACCGAGTGTTTACATATTTTGTCCAGCTAACAGCTTAACACTAATAGTGCTCCAGTACCTGGCCCTGAGGCGATAGCAGGAAATCCATGGTAGATAATCAATCTATATAGGTTACTGTTTGTTGAAAATCCTTAACTTATATTTCTAACTGTATTATGAGGCCATCAATTGTAGTGTCTTACCTCGTGGCAAAACACGAGGTCCAGCTTCTCATTTAATGTACTTTACTTCCACTTTATTTATGATAATATCCAGCTTCCTTAACACTGTCTACTTTAGTGTATATTACAGTATGGCAAATATTATTAATGGGCCCTCGCGCACGATAAGTTTTGGTGAGTTTTCCGGTGCACTATTTTATCCACCTGGCCGCCTGGCTCGGCTGCTCACACGCAGCAAATAACACATATTCTCGCCTTACTTTCGCCACCTAAACATCAATATACTGCCACGAAACCTACCTCATCTTATTCGTTGATGTTTGTTCTAGGTGATAAGCATATTAAAAACACACACACACACAAAAACAGGAAAACACGAATAAAACAACATTAGGCTGCTGTGAATAAACATTTCGCTATGTCAGTTACACTTCCCAACATCACGATTCGAATGTTTTCCATCATACAGGAAAATGTTATTAGAAGTTTTGATAGAGAATTACATCAGCTTTCTAAAGAGACAAATCTGGTTGTGATATGATTTGTAATTTCGAGAAAATAGCCAAAAAACTGAAAGCCATTTTAAAATAATTTGAGGGAGCTTTAAAGAAGAATTTTTCTTGCACACCTTATGTTTTTATTGCACAATATTATGCAGAATTTCACGAGCTTTCTAACGAGCACCATCTGGTTTCGATACGCCTCAGAGTTTCCGAGTAAATCGCCAAAAACGACTGGGAACATGTCCGTGCATCACTTTCGTGATACACGCACAGCATACACTATATTCCAGCCTAGTTAACAACGAATTCTTATCATAGATATTGCATTGTTATGTCTTGTACATACGTAGAATTTACTGCTCTTTATCATGGTTCTTACAGGAAATCGATGTCCAAAAGTTTTCGAGTAATTGGCCGACAAAGTGAGATTACTCCGAGCTCTTTCGACTTTACCGCATGTGAGGAGAAAAACAAAGTCTGTTCCCCCGACTTTTCCAACAGAAAATGCTCCCAAAGGCTTCTATTCTGGTAATGAACATACGTAGAATTTACTGCTCTTTATCATGGTTCTTCCAGGAAATCGATACATCCAATAGTTTTCAAGTAACTGGCCGACAAAGTGAGATTATTCCTCTGAGCCTTTCGACTTTTACCGGAGACGAGGAAAAAACAAAGTCTGTTCCCCCGCCTTTCCCTACCAAAAATGCTCCCAAAGGCTTATATTCTGGTAATGAACATACATAGAGTTTACTGCTCTTTATCATGGTTCTTACAGGAAGTCGATACATTCAGTAGTTTTCAAGTAATAGGAGAACAAAGCTAGATTACTCTTCTGGTCGCTACCTACTTTTAGCACAAGTGAAAAAAAGAACAGTGTTCCCCCCCTTTGCCTGAAGGCTGCTCCCAAAGCCTTTTTTTTTTTTTTTTTTTTTTTTATAGACTGTAAAATCTTGCAGGATTGTTTTTTTTATTGTTATACCCTACTACCCATGAACACTACTTTTTTCTAGTTACTGCTAATGAAGCTGTGCTCTCTGTCATATGTATAATATGTAGGAGAAAAAGGTTATTTGTCTGAAAATTATAGGGGTATTGATAATAGGTCAGTATACATGTGAACCAAATTCGGAGACCTCACTTCCTCCAGGGGTGTTGATGGACTTATAGGACCTTCTGGGACTGGAAGTTCAGGAGGTATGCAGTGTGTGTGTGAGTGTGTGTGAGTGTCTGTGTTAGTGTGTGTTTAGTGTGTTAGTGTGTATTTGTGTTAATTTTTGTTCTTACCTTACCTTACCTAATTGTATCTTTACAGGAATGAGTCAAGCTCGTACTGTCCCGTGTCTTAAACCATATTTATCGTACATATCCTTAAATTTGTGAATTGTTTTGGCACACACTATTTCATTCGGTAATACATTCCAATGATCAATTGCTCTGTTCGGGAAACTGAATTTCCTTACGTCTTTATCACCTCTCTTCTTATGCAGTTTTTTCCTTGCCCTCTTGCTGATGCTTCCCCATATGTTAAGTAATCATTTATGTCTATTTTCTCCTTCCCTGATATGCATTTATATAGCATTATCATGTCACCTCTTTTCCTTCTCTCCTGTAGTGTTGGTAGATTCAGTTTATTTAGTCTTTCTTCGTAGCTTAGATCCCTTAAGCTTGGTATCCATCTTGTAGCGGCCCTTTGAACTTTTTCAATCTTGTCCATGTGTTTTTTGAGATGAGGACTCCAGACTACTGATGCATACTCCAGGGTTGGCCTGATGAATGATGTTATTATCCTTCTTAGCATGTCTTCATTTATGTATGTGAATGCTATTCTCATATTTGCAAGCAGTGTATACATGTTCCGTACCTTCTCACTGATGTGGTCAGCCGGAGATAGTCTGTTATTGACAATCACACCTAGGTCCTTCTCTCTTTCTGATGTGTGTAGGGTTTTATTTCCAATCGTATAATCCCAATCAGGTCTTTTTCCACTTTTACCACACTTGATTACATAACACTTGTCCACATTGAATTCCATTTGCCGTGTATTACTCCATTCATGAAGTTTATTTAATTCTTCTTGTAGCTCTTTACAAGAGTCTGTTTTAGTTATTCTCCTTTGTATTTTTGCATCATCTGCAAACATATTTAGATAGCTTTCATTTCCAGTCTTACTGTCTGTATCATTTATAAACACTAAAAACATGATTGGTGTCAGCACTGAGCCCTTTGGTACTCCACTAGTCACTTCTTTCCATGATGAGTAGTTTCCCCTTAGTACTGTTCTCATTTCTCCTTTTATGAGAAAATCTTGCATCCAACAAAACAGTTTACCTCGAATTCCTCCTTGATGGTACAGTTTCCATAAAAGTCTTTGGTGTGGTACTGTGTCAAATGCTTTCTTGAAATCTAAATAGATACTGTCCACCCATCCTTTTCTTTCCTGTATTGTGTCTGTTACTCTGTCATAGTAGCTCAACAGATTAGTAACACATGATTTTCCTTTTCTGAAACCATAATGTCTTTCTGTTATCATATTCTGTTCATCTAGATGATTTACCCAAGCTTTTCTTATAAGCTTTTCTAATACCTTGCTTACAACACTGGTCAGTGATACTGGTCGGTAGTTGAGTGGATTTTGTCTATTTCCTTTCTTGAATAAGGGGACAATATTTACTTTCTTCCAAATATCAGGTAGTTTACCTTGACTTAAGGATTTCTTGAAAATTAAAAATAATGGTTTACTTAACTCCTTTGCACATTCTCGTAGCACCCAACATGAAATTTCATCAGGACCACTTGCTTTTCCTCTGTCTAATTTACTTAACTCCTCGTGTATTACGTTTTCTGATATATGTATATCTGGTAGTATGTGTGGGCATGCATGTTCCACATAGTCCTCCTCAAAAATTTTTTCTTCTGTAAAAACTGATTGGAAATTCTTATTTAGTACTTCACAAATATCTTTCTCTTGTGTATAGGTGATTCCTTCGTCCGTAATGGATTGTATTATATCTTTTACTTTGGTTTTGCTTCTGATGTAGCTGTAAAATAGCTTCGGTTGATCACTACTTTTATTTATGATATCCTCCTCAAACTGTTTTTGGGCTTCCCTCCTTATTCTAGTATAATCGTTTCTTGCCTGTTTGTACTTATTATATGCCCTTTCACTATTGTGTCTTCTGTATCTATTCCACAACAAATTTCTTCTTTCTTTTGATTTTTTACAATCTGTATTGAACCATTCTGTATTTTCTTATCTTCTTTGTGCTGTGGGATGTACTTCTGGACTCCTATTTCATAAATTTCACAGAATTTTTTATATACAGCATTTAAATCTTGTCCTCTAAGCTCATTTTCCCAATCAACATCTAAAAAAATAATTCTTTAGGTCATGATAATTTCCCTTTTTATAGTTTAGGCTCTTTTTGTAACTTTCATTGCTGTTAACTATGTCATAAGCTATCCTGGAGTTGCAATTTAGTACTGCATGATCGCTTTTGCCGAATGGAGGGTGATATACTAAACTGTCAATATCATTTTCTTGCTTAGTAAATATGAGATCTAGCATTGAAGGTGCATCGAGTCCTCTTTTTCTGGTGGTTTCCCTCACATGTTGCGTTAGGAAAAACTCTTGCACGAGATCCAGGAGATTTTGGTCCGAACAACTTTCTTGGCTAATTATATCTAGAGTATTCCAATTTATATTTGTATTAAAATCTCCTGTTAGTATAATTCTTTCCGATTTCTCTTCCATTTTATGTAGTATTGCTCTTAAACTCTGAATTGCACTCTCTGCCAGGTCCTCATATTCGTCTCTTTCCCATGTGTTTGATCTGGGTGGCATGTACATATTGGCTACAATTACTTTCCCTTCAGATGTGTTGATCTCTACTGCAATCAGCTCTACTTGTGAGGGTATATCTAGTATTATTTCATTGACTTGTAGATTTTTCTTAGTTAATATTATAATTCCTCCTCCTTTTTTTAAGTTTCTATCTCTTCTCCATATATTATATTCCTCTAAGTTTAGTATGTCATTTGATATCCTTGGTGTTAATTTTGTTTCAGTTAGGCATATTATATGTGGTTCATTTTCTCTGACAATCATTCATTTCTATTAATTTTGATACCATTCCATCCACATTTGAGTACATCAACTTTATCATCATGTTTATATATTTGGCATGACATGGTTCTACTACCTTCCTTTTTATTCCCTCCTGGTTATGTACCACTTTCGTACCTGCAATCCTATCACTTTGTAAAAAAAAAATGTGTTCTTCTCCTTCTCTGATCTTCCCTCATTTTTTGTTTTTGCTTCCTCTCTCTTCTTTTTCAGTAATTCCAGTTCCTCTTGTGTTAGGTATCGTTTTATCCATACATTTTTGAACTCGTCTTTTTCCATAAGATTCTTTGCTTTTTTTAGTATCTCCTCCACAGTGTATATACTCTGGAAAGTCACCTTTAGAGGTCTTGACTTGCTTTTCTCGTATTTCCCTAACCTTTTGTGTTCCTCTATGTCTTTACTACAGATTTCCTCTGATACTTCTTTCAATAAACTCATTACATTTGCCATCTCCTTTTTGTCTCTTGAGATCTTGTTTTTACTTCTTCCTCTTTTCTTTTCCAAATTTGCTTTACTAAAGTATGTGGCCATTTTGCAATACTAAAAGCACAGAGTACTTACATTCCCCGAGGCAGTTGTAGTCTAAACAAACATCAGCTGACTGAGCACATTCTTTCGATACTCGGTTCTCTTTTCTGTTTGAACAAGTCTTGTTTAAACTTTTTCTTATTATTTTTTTTTAATAGTAAAAAACCATTTAGTCTAACCTGGTACAGAGCTTGACTCATATAAAGATACTAATTTAGGTGATGCCACTGGCCGTGCTGGCTCGATGTGGAGCGCTGTCGGCCCACGTCTGCACTCCTTGGTGTCTCCCGAGTGTGTGTATGTTAGTGTGTGTGTGTGTGTGTGTGCGTGTGTGTGTGTGTGTGTGTGTGTGTGTGTGTGTGTGTGTGTGTGTGTGTGTGTGTGTGTGTGTGCTCCACTAGGGAATACTTCGCTCGGTACGGAACCGTTTGAAGAAATCACCCACGAAAGTGCCACATCACAAACAGGACACATGTGACTTGTGTCCCTCCTCATCTTCGCCACTGAACACAGGGTGCACCGCAGCCTCCCCCGGTTGGGGATCCTCTCCCATCGGTAGCCCAGTGTGTTATCCAACCGCACTCTGTTGTTAAAGAATCATCGACACTTGACTGGATGTCCTCCTGGTGTTCCCCGGTCCTGTTATCCTGGAGGTGCAGCTGCAAGCCCGGGCATGGCAACGGCAGCAGGTTCTCCCAACGGACCAGGAACTGGTGATGGTTCTCTCAGCACCTGTGCTGGTCCTGCAGGCGATGGTGGCACTGACTCCTGTGCTGGCCCTCCTCCTGGAGATGGTGGTGTTGGTGCAGGAACCGGTGGTCTTGGCACCTGTGCTGGCACTACAGCAGGTGCCGCAGGTGCCTGATGTCCTGCTGGCCATCGGGTTGGAAGGTCAGGGGCATGGTGGATGACTTGCCTTGATGCGGGCCACTCTGCTTCATCAAAGTAGAGGAGGTTGTCCACTATCTCCTCCACGAATTCGAGCAGACTGACTGACCCGCATGAGCATTTCTTGAACAGGGTGAATGCATTGAAAATGGCCATGTGGATGAAATAGAAGGTGATCTTGGTCCTTTTCATGGTCCGCCGCTGGATGGGGTAGTACGGGACCATCTGGTCGAAGTGGACCACCCCACCCATGTGTTGATTGTAGTCATCCATCACGATGGGCTTGTTCACGGTCTTCTGGACGTAGGTTGTCCTCCTGTCAGGAGCCTTGGTCTTCCCTCAAACCTGCTTCTGGACGGTGCTTTTGCTGTGGAAGATGGAGACCATGTTAACGATGCGCTTGTCCTTCCACAGCAACACCATCACGTTGTCCTTGTGCATCGCTGTCATGCCCCCCTCTTGCAGGTTCTTGGTCCTTGCGATGTCCTGCAGCTGCTTTGGTGCTTCTCTTGCCAGGTGTAGGTTCCTTCACTGAACAGGCGTTCGCATGTAAACTTTGTATCCCTGATCCTTCAGTGGTTCTACAAGGCTCCACAAGGTGATCTCCAGCACCTTCTTTTGCCCCGTATACACCTCAAAATTCTAGAAGTAACCCAAGGAAGCCTCAGCCAGGATATAAAGCTTGATGGAATACTTTGAGGGCTTCATGGGGTTGTACACGCGGAAGCTTAGGCGCCTCTTCCATGCCAGCGAGCCCTCGTCCAGGCTGAGGTGCTCCTCGGGTTAGTAGGTGTTCTGGAACCGCTGAAGGAGGTACTCCATCACTGTGTGTAACCTGATGAGCCGGTCGCAATTGTCCTGGGATATCGCAAGTGAGTTGAGGGCATAGAAGTGTTTCAGGATGGCCCTGAAACGCCTCCCACTCATCACTTGCATGAACAGGTGGTAGTTATGGAAACGGGATCTCACCCAGTAATGCCTGATGGTCAGCAGATTCATCACCCCCATGAAAAAGTACAGCCCCAGGGACTTGGCCATCTCCTCTTCATTGCAGATGAACTATGCGTCCAGCCCAGTCCCCAGGAATGATGCATAGCTGTTGGTCTTGCAGGTGAAATATGTCAACAACTCCCTGGTGAAGAACAGCTGGAAGAACTGGAGAGGAGTTGTTGGTGGATCCACCTTCATTCCTGGGGATCCTGTGAAGGGCCCATCAGCTGGTATGAAAGGGCCACTGCTCCACCCTGGATCCGTTGCGGCAACACCTCCCGCAGTGGTGGCAGTGGGTTGGTGTACCGACACCCTTGTGCCTCTTCGGACACCCCTTGGCTGCCCCCCATAGCCGGGCCATGGACCATGCCGGCCTCGTTCAGGTGGAGATGGTTCCAACGATGAGAATGACGAGACTGTCTCCTGCTGCTGGAAAACGTTGGGGGGAATGAATGCTGTCAGAGACAGCGCCCTTGTCGACTGGGCAGGGGATGACAACACAGTCGCCTTCTGCATCAGTTGCACTGCAGACACTGCACTACTTGCAGGTGCCAGTGTTGCGTATCTAGGCCCAGCTACTGGTGACATAGGCTCGGCCATGGGGGAACTGGAGGCTTGAGGTGGAGAGACTGAGATGGCTGTAGGAGCGAGAGGTCCAAGCAAAGGCGATGCCTGTCGTCCAAGTGAAGATGATGGCTGGGCTGATAGTTCCGACACTGGTGGTGGTGGTGTCTGCTCCCATCGTGGTACAGGTGTGGGCAAAGCAGCCTGAGGGGAATGCTCTTGAACATCGTCCCAGTCCTCCTCACTTGAAGCATCGCTCACTTGTCATCCACCTCATTCTCGGTCTCCTCCTCAAAGAGAACCTTTTGCCACTCGTCAGAAGACAAATCTTCCTTCTCCATGTTGGCAAGCATTGACATAGAAAGTCCAGTATGAGCTTTTTAGGTTCTCAGCAAAAAAACAAGAGATATTATTCACTGTCACACAACACCTTCCATTGAGAGTAGCACGATACAAGTCATGTTATATCTTTCCAAACGGTCAGTCGCTGCACCATTTATGAACAGTTGACATAAACGATAACTTTTCATGTCTTTTCACGGTCTCATAACTGACCACTGGCGTCCGTGGGTGTGTGCCATATATATATATATATATATATATATATATATATATATATATATATAGATATATATATACAGACATATTTTTCCCTCCTTCCCCTAATGTTCCTCCAACACATGATACAATATTTTCCACGAACACTCGTGGCACATATCACAAACATTTTAGATAAGAAACATAAATTTCAGCAATTGTCTTAGCAAGGTACAGTAACTGTCCACTGATGTCCGTGGTTGCCTGGCATTGCAAGGTACACTACCTGTCCACTGACGTTCGTGGGTGCCCAGCGTTGCAAGGCACAGTACCTATCCTCTGAAGTCCCTGGTTCCTTGGCATTGTTACCTTCCCCAGCACACCTGTCGCTAAGTATCACTAACCTATGCTATGCACCTAAATGAACACTCGCAGCACAGTTCATATATATTCTACACACAGTATAAGTTATCATTAAATGTCAGACCAAGGTACATTACCTGTCCACTAACATCCCTGGTTCCTTGGCATCGTTACCTTCCCCAGCACACCTGTCACTAAAGTATCGCTAACCTACGCTACGCACCTAAACAAACACTCGCGGCACAGTTCATGTACATTTTATGCATACAGTATAAGTTATCACTAAATGTCAGACCAAGGTACAGTACCTTCCCACTAACGTCCCTGGTTTCTTGGCGCCGTTACCCTTCCCAGCACACCTGCCGCTAAAGTATTGCTAATCTACACTATGCACGAAAACGAACACTCACGGCACAGTTCACATATATTTTACATAAAGTATAAGTTATCACTAAATGTCAGACCAAGGTACAGTACCTGTTCAATGACGTCCCTGGTTCCTTTGTGTCTTTACCTTTCCCAGCACACCTGCCACTAAAGTATTGCTAACCTATGCTACGCACCAAAACGAACACTCGCAACACAGTTCACGGATTTTTTACATAAAGTGTAAGTTATCATTAAATGTCAGACCAAGGTACAGTACCTGTTCAGTGACGTCCGTCATTCCTAGACATCCCAATCTCCAGAGCACACCTGCCGCTAAGGTATTGCTAACCTATGCTACACACCGTAACTTATGCCGTCACGAGCACACATGCCACAGTTCACTTACACATCACACTATATCATTCACAAATACAGTACATGACTAGATGATTCCACCCCAACCTCTGCAATTATTCCCTTCCTTACTATGGTTCAATGTGACTGTAATGCAGCATCCTTTGCTGGGAGAGTGCGATGCAACGCTATTGTATTGGCACACACCACACTCTTTCAATGACACTCGTAGCATGTTTGATGTATATTTCACACAATTCCATCGCATTTTCACTATCAGAATCACAATAATTCTATCCCTAAACACCTCTAATTATCCCTTCCTGACTCTAAAGCATACATGATGCCTGCCCCATTCCACACTATGGTTTATGGCGTACGTAACACTTACTAGTTTCATTATTTCACCAAGCCGGTCACAATATCTTTCACACAAAATACAGTTTAGGCATTGGCTTCATTATATGCGTATATGTACTCACACCATAGGGCCTAGGGGAGGCTGAGTGGCAAAACCCCGCTACAGTGAACACGCGTCTTGCCTCGAGGCCTAACGAGTGATAACGGGCACAATTCCTTTTCGTGACATATATCTATGTTCCATTGACAATATTACATACAAATATGCTCACGAATAATGGATTATCACACTGAGTCTGTAGGGGCTTCGGCTCGGGCGGGAGGGGGAGAATTAGTAGGAGTTAACCCCTAAAATGCGGGGCGTCGCGTTTGCAACTCTCCCCGAAAAGGACATAACGGCGGATCATCACGTTTGCGATTCGAGTTAATTTTGAATAACCGCGGGCAAGCAAGTTCAAGCTGGTATTGTCTATCAGTACCGCCACCCTTTAGCTACTATTAGCACACTTGACCTTTGTACCACTGACCTCCATTGTTGCCAAGTATCTTTTTTTTTTACCCACCCACTCACCGCGGCCCGGCCACCCCCGCCGTGATATATGGCAGCGCGCGGACTACTCAGAAATGTCAGTCTGCGCCTTCCTCTCACAAGCACTTTATGCTAATTGGAAACGCTTGTTTCCCCAGTTGTCACACTAGCTTTTTTTCGTGCGGTTTGCCCCTGTTTAGCATCAGTTTACCGCAGTCTTTCAAGGTGACATCATGTCCAATTCTAGTTCTTCCGAGTCAGTGCCCTCAAGCCCTCCGAAAAAGGGCTTTGTGACCTCTACCCCGTCAAAAGCCTTACTAGGGAGTGCAAAGAGTCTGAGTGAGTTTGCTATAGGCCTAGAATTACTGAAAGCCTCGATGGACTACGGTAGTGACGTTGCGGTGTTATCGAGCCTTGCTGAATCAGACACTTTATCGAGTGCTGAGTCCGAGGTGCAGGAAGAGACAATTCCTGTGCCTAGCACCTCGTCAGGCAAGGCTCTAGTGTAGAAGGGAGTGGCATATGGCAAGGGGGCCAAGAGGAAGCAAAGTGGTGACCCTGGTTCCCAGCCATTGTTCTCCTCAGGCCGGCCATTGTCCCCAACCTCAGGTCACGCCGCCGCCATACCGCCTCACACCCCCAGCCCCATTCTCTCATCATCTTCGTCTGCTGTGCTTTCTCCTGAGTCTTCGGAGTCTCCTTCACCACCTCGGAAGGGAAGTAGGCAGTTTGGTATTCGTAGAGGTTTCTGTAGGCTCCGTGTTCGTGCTGGCATGAGTAGGAAAGTGTCTCCTAGTGGTAAAATTAGTGGTAAGGTTTACCGCACTAGGCAACTCACCACCCAGCCTACTGCGAGTGACCTTGAACCTTCTTCCACTCTCCCCACCACCACCACCACTGCACAGGCCCAACCTAGCTCACCCACTGCCACACGGTCTGCCTCACCCACTGCCTCACCGCCTGCCTCACCCACTGCCACACGGCCTGCCTCACCCCCCGCCGCACCCACCCACTGCCACACGGCCTGCCTCACCCCCCACCGCACCCACCCACTCCCAGCTAGGCAGGGCACTCTGGACGCCTTCGTGTGGTCTGAGGGCTCTGATTTTGTGCCAGAAGATCTGCCCTTTGATTCAACTGGGTGTGGGATCCAGGCTGACTTCCCTGTCCCCGAGGGTGGTGAATGCTTGGACTACCTGTTGGCCTTCCTGGATAACGAAGTCATGGAGCAGATTTGTACCGAGACAAACAGGTACGAAGGACAATGTGCTGCAGTTAGTCAAGGTGAAGGTGCAATGCCATCCACGTCGCGGATGGCAGCATGGGTTCCTGTGACGATCCGGGAACTATTTGTATTCATCGGCTTGATGCTTCTGATGCCACATAACTGGAAGCACAAGCTCGAGGAGTACTGGAGTGCTGATGATCTTTGCCCCACACCCATCTTCAACAAGTACATCCCAGACTGATCCCCTATGGAAAGTGAGGGAAATCCTGAACATGATCAAGGACAAGTTTATGACGTTTCTTCGGCCCTTCAAGAAAGTAGTGATCGACAGTTTTGTTCAGGGGCCGTCTTCGGTTCGTGCAGTATATTCCAAGCAAACGCCACCACTTTGGAATAAAGTTTTTCGTGCTGTGCGGCTGCAAGACGGGGTTCATCCTAGACTTCGTTATCTACACCGCCAGCAATGTGGACTTGAACAAGACTGACCCCCTTGGATTCTCTGGCTCTGTGGTGAAAGTGCTTTTGGAAAAGTACTTTGGCGGGAATCATGTCCTGTATACGGACAATTATTATACAGCACCCAAACTCGCCAAGTACCTTTCAGAGCATGGCGTCGGATCCTGTGGCACTGTCAGGAGCAATAGGGCACACTACCCTGCTTTCTCCGAGGCTGAAAGATCAAAGCGGGGAGACGTGCACCTGAAGAAATCTGACAAGATGCTGGTGATACGGTGGCACGACAAGAGGATCGTCAATATGCTCACCACAGTCCACAAGGGGGAAATGCAAGCCACAGGGAAGGTCGACAGAAGGACTGGCGATCCTGTGATGAAGCCTGATGCTGTAATTGACTACAACGTCAATATGCAGCTGGTGGACAAGTCCGATATGATGATCGGAGAGATTGACTGCCTGAGGAGGAACCGTCGCTGGTACAGGAAGGTGTTCTTGCACTTGCTGGATATGTGCATGCTGAACGCCTTCATCCTATATGAGATCAAGAACAGGAAGCCAGCTAACTACTCTCTCAGGCGGTTTTCTAAGACTTGTGTCTACCAGCTGCTTCAGCGTTTTGGGCAGGTACTGCCATCAGGTCCCAGGTGCCACTCACAGACACCTCCAGACCGCCTACAGTGCCAGGACTACCTTCAGCGACACCGCCTGGAGCCACTGCCTAGCACTGCCAAGAGGGGGAAAGCACTGAGGAGGTGCTATGTTTGCAGCCACACAAACCGGCAAGAACGAACTTTTAGACGCACCTCTTTGCAGTGCAAAGAGTGTCAGATTCCCCTGTGCGCTTACCCGTGTTTCTTTGACTACCACAGCCTGAGTAGATATTGAAAATAAGGGTGAAAATATGTAAATAATACTGAGAGTGACAGTGATACTAGTGTTTAGTTTTCTTGTATGTACTGACAGTGACAGTCAGTTGAGTGTAAATTAGTGTATGTAGTTGTAAAAGCACTGACAGTGACAGTGATTTCAGTGTAAATTATTGTACATAGTAATAATATAAGTATTGAGAGTGACAGTCATTCCTGTGTAAGAAGTTGAAAGCATATTTTTCTATTCTATATTATGACAGTGACAGTTTGGTGTGTAGAAAATATTATTTTTATAAGTAATGACAGTGACACTGATGAATAAGGCACTAAACTGACAGCGAGAGTGAAAGTGAGCGATAGAAATGAAGTGCGAGCAGCCGACAGGAGCGAGAATAAAGTGACTGGCGTAAGGCAGAATAAAATCGCGCCGCGGTTGTCTTTCTCATTCCTGCTTCACAATACTGGCAGTGACAGTGATTTTTATGGCCGTAATAGTGACATGCGAGTCTTTGGGAAGTACTATGAAGGAAAATAATGTAGTATACTTTTTTTTAGCTGTGAAAAGGGAAATGTTTGTTCAGTGACGGGAAGACCGCCGCCGTGCTGCACGTCGGCCGTACGCTCCGTTGATTGTAGCCTTATTTTCGGTGCTTATTGTACAAATAACTACCTGTACGTTGTAGTATAAAGTGTACTGTGATAGATTGAGGCTGTGGTAGAGGGGAAACCGGGTTGCTGGAGGTGTGAAAGTGAAGATTTTGTTACCCAACTTTGCAAGTCTCCACAAGTCCTTGGGTAGTCCACGAAGGCTCAACACCTGTCTCAAGAGAAAGCTGAATGTAAGTAGTATCTGCCATAAAAATTATAATGTTCTAGGGTTAATCTCTGATTTTTGGCAAATATTTTCCTACAGGTACTCAGACCGTGATACAACCCCGCCACAGGGGGGGGATCGGCTGTCGATGGCCGCACTTTAGGGGTTAAAGGGACAGCACATGCAATGCAACCCTACCACCTGGCTTCTTGGAAAAGATTGAGGTTTATCGCTGTGTGCTGTGCCCCATGAAGAGGCTCAATGTTGCCAATGCCTTACCTCGGGAAAGCAATGCGCCCACTAGAACGCATCAAAATTTGATGCAAATCGCCCCCAAACTTAATTTTTTTGTGCTTAGGAATGCAGTTCACGTGACTGTGCTTCTTCAAAACAAACTACATGGAACGCAATTCGCGTAACTGTACGTGAGAGGGTTAATGGGAAAACTACATGTAAAATGAATATACCTTACCTGGCAAAGTCGATGATTGTCGCTGGCAGATCAATTCAATCTTCCGACCTTATTTTCCCGTATTCTCCTTCTTCTTGGATCTCAAGAGAATCAGAAAAAACGCATATGAGGTCCAGTTCTATTTGTACATCCATATGCAGCACAACCAACCATATTTGCCGGCAAAAAAGTACCAGCAACACAGCACATCATGTCTTATTTAGCACCAAGCAACAGTCTGATTTGTCAACATTACCATTCGGCACTTATGACGGTTTTTATGGAAGCAATCAAATACAATAGATATGTAGAGATTTATATTTAACATAAATCTTCATTTGTTCAAATATGGACTATACCTTATAATTAAATTGACATCTTGTTAGGCAATTAGTCACATTCCTCAGTAGGTGGCGAGATATACTCTATGACAAATCTGCAGACAGGCTTCTTGATGTTGGACCCATCATGGCGCCTATGAAATCCAATCAATCAGCGAGCAGTAGAAAATATTGGGTGTCCCAGTCTCTCTTTCTATAGGGTCTCTAGTGCGCACATGCATCGCTATCGGCCATATTGTGTAGATGACACAGGCCACCTTGGACAAACCTCTGCAAAATAGGAAAAAAAAAAAAACGATTTTGGACCCTTGGAGTAAATATTCTAGCCTTTAAGAATATCTTCATACACCTTGCAGAAACCACAGGTCAATAAAGCTCACTTGATTATTTGAAATGGCTGTTTTTATGCTTGATTTACGTGTAGACTTTGTTTTTCGCAAATTCGACTGTATGGCCTAAATTATGTCGGGAAGTAAAATAGTTGGGTCGGGGTTAGTTGTTACAAGGTGTTACAAATTGCCCAGCATAAAATATGACTGTAACAACTTACAAAGTAATGTGGACAAGTCCCGAGAAACCTGCAAAGGGAACCTGGACACTGAACTGTCTCAGAAGTCTGCTGGAAATAGGAAAAAGGGAAAGCCGACCAAATATTGTTCGTGTCTTGTGTATGATGAAAACTTGTAAGATGTTGTCCCAGGGGAAAAATGGGTTTAGTGTGACAATTTTAAAGAATGGGCCCATGAGGATTGTACAGATGGGTATGATTGTTATGTATGCCACCTCTGTGATTCTGATGATGATTAATCTTAAAAATGGGTGATCATACCTGGCCCAACTTGAAGGAGACAGGATCAGCACCTGTCATAGATCTTGAATCTTAAGGAAGTTTTGTTCTTTAGATAAGCTATCCCATTATCACTTATTCGAGAATTGTTTTGTACTGAGTATTTCACTGTATTACCTCAGTTGCATTGTCGACTGCTGTTTCCAGTAAAGTCATCATCATTATACAGTATATTTGTAACAAATTACCCCATGGTCTGTAACAACATACCCCACATATGGGCCAAGTTGTATATAGCCATGGTGCACTATATATTCTGCTATTTCCTAAGAATGAGACAATTTATGATTTTTCTGTTTAATGTTAGTATTAATAAACATTATGACCTTTTAATAGCCAAAATTATTTAAAGTTATCCTGTGTACTTTTTGATCGGGTGGCATAAACTGTAAAATTGTAAGAACTAGCCCCGGTCTCCCCTGCTGACGATGAATGAAAAATAGAGAATTAAGGAGATATAAAAAGAGGGAGACGAGAAAAGAAATGGAAAGTGAAATAAATCAGAAGACTGCAGAATAGGTTCCTAATTGTGGGGCCCAAAGGAATCCGATTTAGTTTACTTTTATCTTCCACGGTAATCCTGTTTATTGTTCATTTCTTTCTTTCCATCTATCTGTCTATTGCCAGATGCCTTAATCCCTTACACGGGGTGGCCGCAAACAAATCGCCTCCACGTCACCCTGTCCTCCGCCATTTCACTGCCCTGCTCCCAATTCACATCCCGCTCTCTCATATACCTCTCCACTCCATCCCTCCATCTCATCCTTGGCCTTCCCTTCCCTCTCTCCCCCTCCACCTCACTCACATACACTCTCCTCGTCAGTCTCTCACTTTCCATCCTTTCGACATGGCCAAAGCACATCAGTGTGTTTCTCCTAATGCTTCCTGTCACATCCATATCCACACCACAACGCTCTTTCACATCCTCATTTGTCAGTCTGTCTCTCCATATGACTCCACAGGCTCCTCTCAAATAACTCATTTCCACTGCTCTCATTCTTGACTTGTGCCCCTCCAACAAGGTCCAAGCTTCACTTCCATATGTTAGAGTTGGTATCGCAATACTGTCATGGAATAACTTTTTCACTCCCATGCCTACTACCCTGTTTCTTATCACTGCCTTCAAGGAACCAGCAACCTTTCTTTCTTGTTGTACCCTTTCAAGCACTTCACACTCCAAACTTCCATCCTTACTCATCACACTACCCAAGTACTTAAACGTACTCACATTGTCCATTTCCTCATCATCCAACCTCACTGTACATTCACAGACTTCACCTCTCTCGAAGATCATAACTTTACTCTTCCTAACATTCACTTTTAAATTCCGTTTCTTACACACTCTCCCAAACTCATCCACCAAGCGTTGCAGCTCCCCTTCGTTTTCACTTAACAACACAGTATCATCAGCAAACAACAGTATGCTACAGGGAGTTTCCAAACACTGCCCTCTCTCATTAGGGCCACTCCAACATCCACTGCCCTACCTTGCAGCTCTTTTATAACCCCATCCATAGGCAGATTGAACAACCATGAAGACATGACACATCCCTGTTTCAACCCAACTTTCAAATAGAAAAATTCACTCAGTTCACTATCCACACGCACTGCAGCCTGAGCACCCTCATACATACTCTTCACAGCATTCAACAACTTCCCATCTACTCCATATATTCTTAATACTTTCCACAATCGTTGTCTATCCACCCTGTCATATGCTTTCTTCAAATCCATGAAGGCCGCATACAACTTCTTTCCCTTCTCTAGACACTTTTCCACTAAAGATCTAAGAATGAAGATCTGATCTACACAACCTCTTTAATAAAATAAAATAAAAATCGTCTTGCATAAAGCGCCCTAAGTAAAGATGAACTCAATGAAAACTTTCACGTTCTTATGTAATAAAAATACAGTATTGTTCCCTATGGAGGCAGCCTATTTGTCAGTGAGGGGTTGTCATCGGGAGTCCCATCCTCCCTAAAAAGTAGCCAGAGTAAACGAATATCATTGTGCAAGATGTTGTGGCCTAGATTAAAAAGTATGCCGGTACATAATGACTTTGTCGGGACCCCTTGGGGCTGCCTCCTCCCGCGTGGGGGGTTAACCTTGGTGATTTCATCCCACATCAAAAGTGTCCGGGGAGAACAACTGCAATTTGCAACATTTAATGTTCAGATAAAAATTTCGGCCATGCATAACGACTTTGGCCAAGACAACA
The DNA here is from genome assembly GCF_032717465.1 of Coenobita brevimanus. Taxonomy (NCBI): domain Eukaryota; kingdom Metazoa; phylum Arthropoda; class Malacostraca; order Decapoda; family Coenobitidae; genus Coenobita; species Coenobita brevimanus. Next base: position 14,234,656 of record NC_136958.1, read on the forward strand.
GGAGGCTGCCACCCCCTGTTGGGTCAGCCCTTGACTGTCGCTCAGGGCCCATAACCTGGCACGACTGAGGCGCTATCTATATGTAAAAATTCGTGTTCCTACTTAAAAAATTGCCAAACCTTACGGTTTTGAGTTAGAACATCCGAGGGCGATCTTCTGGGGAACCAATCAGCCTATATATATACATATATTCTAATGCTGCTCCCATAAGGCCTGGACCTCGTTCATTAAGAAAGTACAGTAGCACTGTGAGCCGGAGAGGAAGGAGGGGAGTGACAGAATAGGCAGCACTTATCGGTGCTGAAAATACGAGTATAGTGATAGTTGAGTTTCATAAAGGTTATTTCAACATTAATTATCTTATCAGAAATGCTTCTGTTATTCGATGTAGCCTTGTAAAAATGATAAATAAACAAACACGTATATTGAACGGAATGGGTCCTGATACTTTTGTTTACATGATGTTTTAATTATTATTATTAACGCTTCATGAAATTATGGCTTGTAACACGAAAATGTAATTCATGCAACAATAGTCATTGTGAATTTTACTTGTCCGACCTGTTCTCCAGTGGTTCCACATTGTTGGAAAAGAGGAAACACACACACACACACACACACACACACACACACACACACACACACACACACACACACACACACACACACACACACACACACACACACACAAATGTTGGGAACAACTACTGTAGATGGAATGATAACTGGGAGATGGAGAAAAGAGGCATTGAAAAGAAAATGAAGAAAGGGGTTGGCGAAGACAGAAAGGTGGCGAATACAGAGTAAGTAAGAAGACACGGACAGCCAAAGATGAAGTGAGACAAATTAAGCAGACGGAGGAAAGTGATGGAGGAAGATGAAAGTGAGAGACATTGAGGGTGGTGGAAAGAAATAGATACCTGCAGGAAGAGGAAATAAAAAGTATGATAGGGGGAAGAAAACGGCAGAGAAACGTGAGATTTTGAAAATGCAAGGAGGAGGATAAGGAAGAGAAAGATCAATAAAGAGACATGTAACCAGACAAATTCATATATATATATATATATATATATATATATATATATATATATATATATATATATATATATACTGTATGCAGAGAGAGAGAGAGACACACAGACAGACAGACAGAGACAGAGACAGACAACAGACAGACAGATATAGACATAATTGATATACATAGTACACACACACACACACACACACACATATATATATATATATATATCAACAGCCAGACTCAATAATCCTGTAAGGGGTGGCCGTTTGTCTTTGAATTAGTTGTTTTGAGGGGAGGGGCACTAACCCTGCACCAGCCCACATGTTGACACGAAGGGCACGTATATATATATATATATATATATATATATATATATATATATATATATATGCCTGCACACTAATGCCTTTTATTAGAATATCGACAGCATGTACACAAACAGGAGACATGTACTAAAATTGTATATTATAAACTAAAATCAAAGTTTAATTAAAATGCATTTCTCTATTTCCAGAGATCCTCAGTTAAAAGTAGTGGCCCAGGAAGAGGTGTGCTTCCTGCGAGTGATTGATAGCCAGCAATCACACGCAGGAAGCACACCTCTTCCTGGGCCACTATTTTTAACTGAGGATCTATGAAAATAGAGAAATGCATCTTAATTAAACTTTGATTTTAGTTTATAATATACAATTTTAGTACATGTCTCCTGTTTGTGTACATGCTGTCGATATTCTAATAAAAGGCATTAGTGTGCATACATATTTATATATATATTTCCTCACAAGAAGATTTTCATACCTTATAAGCCTATATATATATATACATATATATATATATATATATATATATATATATATATATATATATATATATATATATATATATATATATATATTGTTACGGAACAGAGAGAGATAATGAACACTTCAAGTAAGAATACTAAAATCGCTACTGTCCCGCAAAGTTCCAGGATGAAAACAAGAGTTAGGTAAAATTACAAGTTAAAGTTTAATGCTCAAACTTACAACTAAATATTCAGGACTCATAAGGATAATGTAATGGCAAAAAACAGGTTAAATATATGGTTAACTGCAATAGCCTCTATTAACACGAAATTAGCAAGAGTAGATTTATCTAAGTCAGCCCTGATAAAATGAGAAAACCGGATAATGCTCAGTTAATGCAAGATATATTATTACAGATACAAAATATTATTAATAATGGCTGACATCAAAAACTCCACATGAATCACAAAAACCTCACCAGGCCCACGAATTAACACCTTATGCTATACAGTACATGAAAAAATGTAATAACACTTATACTCAAATTACACAGCAGCTAGATGGTTGGAGACTTCCTGAGCACTCACAAAAATAATAACAACTGTACAGGGGAGGACAGAGATGTGAACAAAATGAGGAGTAGTTCTAAGTGGCAATTAATGCAGAGACTGAGCTCGTTATATAGGGGCCGGCAGAGCTTGATACAACTTGTAAGAAGGACGCGCAAATGAAGCCATAGGGGACAAAGAGTAACACTCCTGCTCTGAACAACAGAAAGAACGACTTACTCTACTATAAGGGAGGAGAAGGGGGGAGTGAGGTAGAACACGGAAGCTTGGTCACTATGGAAGCCACGAGGTGAATCGTGATAAAACATGCAGCATACTGTACGTTAGAATTATTCAAAGGATGATGAAATTATAGGCTATGTAACACCTCCCCACAAAAAAAAAAGAAATTTACAAAAGAAATTTCTTATTACTCTAAAACAATCTGTTTAAAGTCTAGATAAGCAATCTGCAATAACGTTTTCTTTATCCTTGACATGTTGTATATCTAATGAATACTCCTGAAGAAGTAGACTCCTAATTTCTCTCTCGCCAGCTGTAAAGCAGTGGACAGCTGTTCTTTGAACTTCATCACATACTCCAGCAGGTTGACGTCATCTTCCTCCGACAGCCAGCATTCCTTGAGTAGCTTAAGGGGTCCTCTTACTTCATGGTCAAACAGTAGTTCAAAGGGTGAGAAGCCCAGTGATTCATTTGGAGATTCTCTTGCAGCAAATACAACGAATGGAAGACCTTTATCCCAGTCTTTCTGATTTTCCAAACAGTATTTCTTGAGCATCGATTTGAGTGTTTGATGATATCTCTCCAACGCTCCTTGGATCTGGGGATGGTAAGCTGAAGACGTGATCTGGGTGATGCCCAACTCTTTCAGAAACTGCTTGAAAACCTTTGACATGAAATTACTTCCCTGGTCTGACTGTATCACCTTGGGCAGACTAAACTTGGTGAAGAACCCAAGCATTTCCTTAACCACGTTCTTTGCTGAGATATTTCTAAGTGGAATGGCTTCAGGATAACGAGTAGCCATATCAATGAGGGTCAACACATAAGAAAATCCTGAAGAAGTCTTAGGAAGAGGGCCCACAATATCCACCAACACACGGGTGAATGGCGCCTCAAAAGGAGGAATGGGAACTAGAGGTGCAACCTTTTCGGTCTGATTACACTTCCTCACAACTTGACAGGTGTGACAAGACTTACAATACCAGGAAACATCTCTGAAGATACTGGCCAGTAGACGTGTTTCAAAATGCGTGCCACAGTCTTTCTCACTCCAAGGTGTCCTGCCAAACTGGAATCATGAGCCACTCTAATGATATCCTGCCTACAAACACGAGGGATGACAACTTGATGTACAACCTCCCACTCACAGTCGGCTGATACTGTTGGGGGTCTCCACTTCCTCATAAGTACTCCTGACTTTATATAATAACAAGTAGAAGCACCAGCTGATTCTTCCTCGCTGCAAGCAGAGTTAGCTAGACCTTTCAACTCAGGGTCAGCAACCTGCAACTCAACCAACTCTTGATGAGACAAATTATCAACACTACGGGGTACTGCCTCATCTGGTGAGTGGTCCAAATTAGCAAGAAAAGTGTCAGCTAGGATAACATCATCATCATCATTATCCTCTAAGTCACCAGTAACTTTAGACTTAGCCCTAGTGACAGCACATGCAGAGAACACATCAGGGATATCACAATCCTGGGTCGCAGTCACTGGTTCACTAGACAACTGAGGAGCTGGACACACTTGACTTCCACCAATATCATTTCCAAGTAAGAAAGTTACACCTGACATTGGGAGTGTCTCAACCAACCCAACCATAAAGGAACCATTAACAAAACCAGACTCTAAATTCACTCTGCACAGAGGGACAGAGAAGTAATTATTCCTTACACCTTGTAAGATTACAGTTTCATAAGAGGAATTAACATTAGAGCCTAGAACACTGGTCAGCATAAGGGATTGGCAAGCACCTGTATCACGATATATTTTAACTGATTTCCTGTTATTACTGTCCAGAAGACTGACAAAACCATAAGACAGGAAATTAGCACATGAACTCTTGAGAGTGTTACCCACGTTACTGCTCAAAAGAGGAGCCTCATCATGAAAATTTAATTTACCCCTCAAAGCAGGTTCAGTTAACTCGGTTAAAGAATTCTGGGAACTCTCAAGGGTGGACACTAGACCAATTGACCGAATATTTAAAGATTCCTTTTTGTTCACATCACACTGTCTCCTGAAACATTTCTCCGTAGTATGACCAAGCTTACTACAATAAGTACATTTACTTTTCTGAAATCTAGAGGTGGAGCTGGTATTTACTTCCTGAGAAACATCATCTTTATTCTCTTTCCTGTTACCTGTACTCTGAGTAGAGGCAACATACTTACTCTTAGCTTTCCTTTTTTCTTTAGAATATCTCTTGTGAGTGAGAACATATTCATCAGCTAAAACTGCAGCATCAGACAAATTATCTATTCTTTTCTCATCAAGATATAGGCTTACATCTTTATTAATACACCTTTTGAAGTCCTCCAGCAAAATCATCTGCTTAAATTTACCAAAATCAGAATCCACATTCTTAGAATTTAACCACTGCTCTAACAGAGCTTCTTTGATTTTTGCATACACAACATGGGATTGCTTATCTTGCTTATAAGTTGTCCTAAATTTTACTCTATAGGCTTCAGGAACAAGCTCATAGGCCTTAAGAATCAAGCTCTTAAATACATCATAATTATCAGATTGATCCTGAGGCAAAGATGCATAAGTTACTTGAGCTTTACCAGTGAGAACAGTCTGAAGGAGTACTGGCCAATGCTTTTTGGCCCAATTAAAACCTGTAGCTACCCTCTCAAACAACTGAAAATACTTTGTTAAATCAGATTCATTAAAAGGAGGGACAAGTTTAACATTTTTAGCCACATCAAAATCATCAGAGCTAGATGATCCAGTTCCACTTTGTTTTATGTGATACTCATGGTCTGCCTGAATCCTAGCAAGTTCAATTTGTGCCTGAGCCTGTGCCTCCTGAATACGAGCCTGAGACTCAGCCTCCTTAGCACGTGCCTGAAACTCAGCCTCCTTAGCACGAGCCTCCTGCAGGGCTAGCTGTAACTTAGCTATTTCAATCTGTGTTTGCTCATCTGGAGGAGTTACATTAAACAAGCTTTCATTAATCATGTTAACAATTTGATCTTTAGAATGATGAGAGAGAACAGCAATTCCCAATTGTTGAGCAACAAGCTTAAGTTCATTCTTTGTTCTGTTTTCTACATCACACACTGTTTGCACATTTGACAAAAAATCTTTGGCTTCATCAAGCGTAGTAATAGTAGACATCATGAATAAATCAGTCACAAAAATATCAAGCAATATCCTTATGATAATATCCTGAATATCCTGATAAGAGGTCGCCAAATTTATGTTACGGAAAAGAGAGAGATAATGAACACTTCAAGTGAGAATACTAAAATCACTACTGTCCCACAAAGTTCCAGGTTCAAAACAAAAGAGTTAGGTAAAATTACAAGTTAAAGTTTAATGCTCAAACTAACAACTAAACATTCAGGACTCATAAGGATAATGTAATGGCAAAAAACAGGTTAAAGATATGGTTAACTGCAATAGCCTCTATTAACACGAAATTAGCAAGAGTAAATTTATCTAAGTCAGCCCTGATAAAATGAGAAAACCGGATAATGCTCAGTTAATGCAAGATATATTATTACAGATACAAAATATTATTAATAATGGCTGACATCAAAAACTCCACATGAATCACAAAAACCTCACCAGGCCCACGAATTAAAACCTTATGCTATACAGTACAAGAAAAAATGTAATAACACTTATACTCAAATTACACAGCAGCTAGATGGTTGGAGACTTCCTGAGCACTCATAAAAATAATAACAACTCTACAGGGGAGGACAGAGATGTGAACAAAATGAGGAGTAGATCTAAGTGGCAATTAATGCAGAGACCGAGCTCATTATATAGGGGCCGGCAGAGCTTGATACAAATTGTAAGAAGGACGCGCAAATGAAGCCATAGGGGACAAAGAGTTGACACTCCTGCTCTGAACAACAGAAAGAACGACTTACTCTACTATAAGGGAGGAGAAGGGGAGAGTGAGGTAGAACACGGAAGCTTGGTCACTATGGAAGCCACGAGGCGAATCGTGATCAAACATGCAGCATACTGTACGTTAGAATTATACAAAGGATGATGAAATCATAGGCTATGAAACAGTATATAAATATATATATATATATATATATATATATATATATATATATATATATATATATATATATATATATATATATATATATATATATATATATAAATATATATATATATATATATATATATATATATATATATATATATATATATATATATATATATATATATATATATATATATATATATATATATATATATATATATATATATATATATATTGCCAGACGCCTCAATCCCGTTTGGGGTGGCCACAAACAAATCGCCTCCAAGTCGCCCTGTCCCCCGCCATTTCACTGCCCTGCTCCCAACTCACACCCCCTCTCTCATATACCTCTCCACCCCATCCCTCCATCTCATCCTCGGCCTCCCCCTCCCTCTTCCCCCCTCCACCTCACTCACATATACTCTCTTCGTCAATCTTTCACCCTCCATCCTCCCCATATGGCCAAACCACCTCAGTGTGTTCCTCATAACGCTTCCTATCACATCCACATCCACACCACAACGCTCCTTTATATCCTCATTCGTCAGCCTGTCTCTCCTTGTGACTCCACAGGCTCCTCTTAAATAACTCATTTCCACTGCTCTCACTCTTGACTTGTGTCCTTCCAACAACGTCCAAGCTTCACTTCCGTACGTTAGAGTTGGTATCACAATACTGTCGTGTAGTAACTTTTTCACTTCCATGCTCACTTCCCTGTTTCTTATCACTGCTTTCAAAGAACCAGCAACCTTTCTTCCCTGCTGTACCCTTTCAAGCACTTCACCCTCCAAACCTCGATCCGTACTCATCACACTACCCAAGTACTTAAACGTACTCACATTTTCCAATTCCTCACCATCCAACCTCGCTGTACATTCACTGACTTCACCCCTCTCAAAGACCATCACTTTACTCTTCCCTACATTCACCTTTAGATTCTGTTTCTTACACACTCTCCCAAACTAATCCACCAAGCCTTGCAGCTCCCCTTCGTCTTCACTCAACAACACAGTATCATCTGCAAACATCAGTACAGGGAGTCTCCAAACACTATCCTCTCTCACCAGGGCCACTCCAATATATATATATATATATATATATATATATATATATATATATATATATATATATATATATATATATATATATATATATATATATATATATAGAGAGAGAGAGAGAGAGAGAGAGAGAGAGAGAGAGAGAGAGAGATAATGAAATGGCGTGACAGAAGTGTACAGGAGGATGGAAATGAAAGTGAGTGGCTGGGTGGAAGGGGTAAATGATGATGCAAGGTGCTGACTGAAAAGCAGAGAGGAAGAAGAAACACAGAGGGAGAGATAAAGTGATAAGAAGAGGATTAGGAAGTATGAAGGGGGGAGAATAAAGGAGAAAAAAGAGAAAAACACATAAAGTGAGTGAAAAGATTACTACAGGGATAGAAGAAAATGGAAAGAGAGAGAGAGAGAGAGAGAGAGAGAGAGAGAGAGAGAGAGAGAGAGAGAGAGAGAGAGAGAGAGAGAGAGAGATTTAATAAAGGTGTAGTCAGAAGGGTGGGATATAAAACTGGAGGACGCAGACAAGGGAAGAAGGCTGGTGGGATAGACGAAGGAGGAGAAAGACGAGAGATAGAAAAGAATGAGGAAAAAGAAGAGGGAGAGGAGAGGAGAAGGCATGAGGATGGTTATGTGAGAGAAATTATGGATAACAAAGGAGAAAAGAAATGTTGGATAGAATCATGGAAGAATATAGTGTCAAATACATTTTCAGAAAGGATGATGGAGAAAAGTAGAGAGAGGAGGAGGAGGAGTGAGAGAGAAAAGGGAAGGTAGAGAGGTCAATGAAGAAACAGCCGAAAAGAGAGAGAGAGAGAGAGAGAGAGAGAGAGAGAGAGAGAGAGAGAGAGAGAGAGAGAGAGAGAGAGAGAGAGAGAGAGAGAGAGAGAGAGAGAGAGAGATGGGATGATGGGGAGAGATGAAGTGAGATGGATGGTTAGATGAGGAGGAAATATGAAGAGAGGTAGAGAGGAGATGGCCAAAAGGGAACGGGAGGCCAAAAGAAAAGAGATGGAGAAAGAGAGCATAGAGATGATGTTATATATGCAGAAACAGGGGGAGAGGAAACAAAGGAGTGAGGAGACGAATATTTTAATGATGGGGACTGAGGGGAGGGAGGATGACTTGTACAAGGCGACAAACGTAAAGCGAGACAACAGAGATTTAGTAAGAGCTAAAAGACAAGTATGGAGGAAGGCATAAAGCGTGGTGAAGACTTAAGCGGGGTGGAAAAAAGTATGAAGAAGGAAGAAGAGATGAAAGGCATAAGAGGGAATGTGGTAGAGAAAAAAACAGGAGTAAGAGGAGAGGGGAGAAAGAGGAGAGAAGGATGGAAAAGATATATGGTAAGACAGAGAATGAAGGACTAAGTTATAGACTCAGTAAACTGTATAGCAGAAAGAAGAGGAAGAAGGTGAAAGAGAAAGAGATTAAAGATGAACAGTAAACGATAAAGTCAGAGAGGAAAACGGTGGGAATATAAATGGTTGGTGGAAGAAACCATGAAAGAAAGAAGACGGGGATAAAAGAGAGAGGACGCAAAGATGAGGGAGAATGGGGAGAGGGGGAAAGAGAATAGATGAGAACAGGAGAGAGGGCAAGATGAAAAAAAAAATTAGGAAGAGATGAAGTGAGATATGTGATGACGTTGGATGATAGAGGATAGTGAAGAAAGAGGATAGAAACATGGAGAGATTAAGTGAGGTAGGAGTTAAATAGGGGAAAAGAGAACAGTAGAAAATGGGGGGGGGGTAGAAGAGGAAAGGTGAGAAGAAGTTTAGGGAATAGAGGAGAGAGAGAGAGAAGAGGGAGATAGAGATCGAGGAGAGAAGAAGCAACGGAAAACAAAAACTGGCGATGGTGAAGGGGAGAGAAGATGAAGAAAGGGAGAGGTAATGAAGAGAAGAGAGAACAATGAGGGGAGGGAGGGAGAGAGGGGAGAGGAAGAAAGATTAGAGAAAAATGAGTGACAGAAAGAGTGGGGAGAGAGAGAGAGAGAGAGAGAGAGAGAGAGAGAGAGAGAGAGAGAGAGAGAGAGAGAGAGATAATGAGATGGGAATAAGATACGGGAAAAATGAGAGAGAGACTGAAAAGAGGGGAGACATTATGTAAAAAGGAGGGCGAAGAACTAGCAGAGGGGATAAAGAAAGGGGAGGAAATGGAGAGAAGAAGAATGGAGGAAAGAAGTGACGAAGAGGCAAGGGAAAAAAGAGTACAAAGAAAAAAATGGTGAAGGAAAGAGGACTGCGGAGGAATAGGAAAGAGAGTGGAAAATGAGAACGAAAAGACGATAGGAGGAGGTGACAAGACGTAGAAAAGAGGGAGGAAAAAAGAGACAAAAAGAGCAGAAAAGAGAGAGGAGGAGGATACATAATAGAGTGAGGAGGTGGAGAGAAGAGAAAGACTAGAGGGGAGAAAAAGGAAAGAGGAGAAAGCGAAAAAGAGACAGAGGTAACTTAAAAACAAGGAGGGTCAGAGGAGAGGGATGAAAAAGACAAAGAAATATTGTAGACAGATGAAGGCAGAGACACTGATGGGAAAGGAAGGATTAAAGATTAAGTACAGAAAAGAGGAGAGTGAGAAAGAGGAGGAAGAGCAAGTGAGTAGGAGGGTTTTAGAAGGGATGATAAATGACAGAGATTGAGGTAGAAGTTTGGAATGAAAATTGAGATGGGGAGAAGCCATGAACGAAGGATGTCGAATACAGATGAAAAAGAAAGGGAAAGGGAGTAAGATTTAATCTGACCGGGGTAGAGAATGGAAGATGGGACAGAAAAGTAGAGAAGAGGGATTAAGAGTTAACGGAAAGAGGGGGGAGGGAGAAAGAGATGAGGAACATGGGAGAGATAAACTTAGAGAAAGGGGGGGTTAAGAGAGAGTCAGAGAAAAGAAAAAAAGGAGAAAGTGAAGAGAAGCATTGAGGGAGAGATAAAATGAGAGGAAGAAGAGGTTAGGAAAAAAAAAACACTGAGAAAGATAAACTGAGAGACCAATTATTGAGACGGATGAAGGATGACAAGTACGAAGATAACCATAGAGGGAGTTGTAGTCAGACTGATGGTTAGAGAAAGTGAGTGGAGGAGAGAGGTTGAGGGAGGAGGGAGGATATGTGAGATAAAGAAGGCTGAAAGGATTAAGAAATGAAGGATGCTTAAGATGGAAGAAAGAGCAAAAGGGAAAAACATGAGACGAGAGGAGACAGTGAAAAGTGAAGATAAGTGAAGCATGGATGAAGATGAATTGAGACAGATCAGTTGAAAGACAGGAATGAGGAGTTAGCAGAATAGAAAGGAAGAAAATAGGAAGAGACAGTTAGGTGAATGATGTATAACGAATTAAAGACGAGATACATGATAAAATACAAGGGAGCAAAGAGAAGGAAATAAATTAAGGAAAGTTAAGAGATGAGGACAAAGGAGAGAGAGAGAGAGAGAGAGAGAGAGAGAGAGAGAGAGAGAGAGAGAGAGAGAGAGAGAGAGAGAGAGCGTAGCCGTCGCCAAGCTTTTCCAAAAATATGTTATAGACTGTAGGGATTTTAAGAGGAGAGAATGTTGAAGTTGTTCTTGCCGTGGATGGCAGGAGAAAGGTAAAGATGAGTCTAAGGTTTGACTGCAGTTTTATTCTCCAGACGAAGTATCTTCACTTGAGCAGTACTGAGGCGAGAGCGGTTTATGCTTGCTAACTCCATGCGCTTTCCTCCTGCCTTTCCCACCGTGCCTCTTCTCTCTCCTAAACCCTTCTGCTCTGTCTCCAGTTTCCCCTGTATATGACTGGTTGTGTCATACGTGAGGGCACGTGTTTCCATACCTGTGGAGTATTCCGTCAGGCGTCATACTGTGTTGTGTGCAAAATTCCCTTGTTAAAATGTGCATTGCAGTTTTCTCCAGAACTCTCGAGCTTAGGCACGACTTTCTTCCAACCTCTATATTACATATTAACGGTATATACGTCACTAGCTATTATGTAGTGTGTTATATTTTAGTGTCCTGACATTGCTCGGTCACACCAAGCTGGTGTACAGAAGACAGCAGGTATTTACAGTTTACAAATCCTGTCATAATCTATTAACACATTGTGTTCAGCACAATATAGTGAACATAAAATAATACTGAAGAACCATATTACACTGTAGTGAGTAAATACATGATAATGAAAATTGAGCATAGAACACTGCATTGTAGTGTATTTACGCTTTTATACAATGGTAATATAATGGCAGTACCATGCCAAGACTATTGTAAGAATCAGTCACATGTAATGTACCTATCTCTCTCTATATGAAATATATTAATATTGTTATATGAAATGGATACATTTATATCAGTTTATCATTTATGTATAGTCGGATTAATATTATATAATATGTTTACCCATAAGTTTCATAATTTTTTTTGTAAATATAATTTACAGTATTTACCTAGTATACACATATCACTCAGGGGGTCTCACTTGAATGTTTACATTTCCTCCCGTATATACTGATTCCAAGTTTGTAATCCTTGCTTGCATTTTGTGCATAGTCAATGGTAATATACTAAATATAATGGAGATTATAAAGACAACTGGAGCTAGGCTATGCACATAATAAGTATTGAACATACTTATACTCAATTCTTCCCAGGGCTTCATTGTTGTATTGATTGATTGCATAGTTGCAAACTTAGATGAAGTCAACTTAATATTTGTGCTTATCTTTAAATTCATCTCAGGCAGTGGTAGGAAGTATTTCGTGTGTGTGAATAAGGATGGCATTGTGATTGTTTGTAGCTAAGTTGGACAAAGATGGTGTAAGTATAGCACAATAGTCAGGTGCTATGTATAGTCCTGATGCTGCAACGTGAGATGGTTGTGTATCTGGACAATTTACGAAGACTGATGTGTTATGAGTGAAGCAGTAAAACTGTGAATGCCCGATGTGCTGATGGTGGGTGAGTTTATCTGGAACAAATGTGAAGCTGCAGTGCTGATAAGTGTCATGATTTCTTATTATAGCCAGTTTACAAGGGACTGTTCCAGTTGGCTGAAATGTGAAAATGTACGCAGGACAAAGGTGAACAGCATGTAAGGATGTATGACACTTTCGTTCAATCGTTGATTCACTAGCGAAAGTGACAGTGTCGTGTCTCTTGGAGACCATAAAGAGTTCGGTGTTGGTGTCGATGTTGATGATGACCAAGGTGTCATTATTCTTAGAAGGAAAAGGGTATATTTGATAGACTGTGAACAGATTATCTGTTATGAATGGTACATGAACTATTACTGATGTTGGTGTTAGAGTCGCTTATAAGTATGGATAATATAGCATGAGATTCTTTTCCTGAAACAAAGGCTTCAAACCATGTTTATGTATGCTTTGACTGATTATTTGACATAGACCGTGAACTGGAAGTAAGTTAATGGTGATCTTGCCATTACCAGCATTTGTAATATCTTTCATCAAAACTTAGCCCTGGTGTTGTTTAAGTGAAGTATTATTATGTCAATATGTTCCATGACTACTGATTAGTGTTGAAAAGTGTCATGGTTCCTTCCATTGCATTTATTTGGTCACACTCTCTTGAGTTATCATTTCTGTCTTTCTGAGATTTTTCACAGTCGTCATCATTGCTGTGTTTTCGTTGTCAACTAGCTTCTGTTGATATGTTAATACCTGAGTTATCTTATTAAATTTGTTGTTTATTTCTTGAAGATCTTTTTCCGCAGCCAATCAAAAATATAACGTAGAATTGCACCACCCAGGTTGAACAAACCACGCCTCTCACGTGTATGTGTGATTCTGTTCATGTCCCTAAGTGTCTCAGTTCCTAGAGATGGGATATCTTGGATCATGATGAGTATGCTAGTTTTCCTTGTTCTAATTTCCATTTTGCTAACTTCATGAATTCAGTAACTTCCTTTGTGTTATGAGATCCTGAAGCAGAAATTCTTATCATAACTTACAGTGTCCTCAGTGTCTTAGCAATGTTCCCCAACAATACTGGTAATTCATATAAGGTATCCAAACTAATTTCAGTACTCATGATAGCTTCAACAACTGCTGTTGAGGCCGATTGGGCTACAAGGCATCCTTGCCTTACGATATGTTGAAGGTCTAAGTGAGCTGATCCTCTCGCTATATACTCGTAGATGAGAATCCATGGTGTAAGTCTCCTCATCGTTACCTACTGAAAAAAAAAATATTAATTAACTAATGCAGTCTTCCTGAGGTGGATGATAGTGATGATGCACATTATAAATTGGCTCTTGGCGAAAAATAATTTTGCCCATTGTTTCACTTACAGAAGGAGTTTAAATCGATACCTAGATCATGTAAATGCTGTATTGTCACATTTGTTTGTTATGTGATTTTAATTTATTTCTGTATGTATTGATTTCTTCTAGGTTATTTTCATCGTTTGTGTTCAGTATTTCAGTGGTGTCCGAGGTTACATAGTCGCTGGCTAAATTCACTGAGACTCTTTTAAATGATCAGCATGAATTTGCTTTTCTTCACCACTCGACAGTGACTTATTTACTACCTTGTTGTCTGTCAACGTATCCATACATTTTGCAATTGCAAGGTTCATCATTTCCACAATTTTCAAATTTCGTTTGCGATTTTTGGTAAGTAAACACGGGACACCTTCCTCTACTTCCCACCAGGCAGTGACAATTCCTTACCCCCCCCCACACACACACACCATGTGACCTGGCCAGTAAAGACATGTCGCGCCACGGTACGAAACTGGAGCTGAGAGTGATTCCCCAATCAATGACGATGTGGAGGACAAATATTACATGGCACCAGAGGAAGAAACGAACAGAAATGATGAGGATGTAATGTCACCAAGGAAGGTGCTATATGTTGATGTGTTCAGTGAATGAAACAACGCTTATATCACCTCTGTTATTGTGTGAAAACCAATATATTCTTGTACTACATATAAATTCATACCAAAGGAACACATATCTACCTATTCTGAGTGATTTGCAATAGTTACCACTACATAGAAAGTGCAACACTCGCAGCGTGGCTCCAAAGAACACAGTACCAGGTGTTCAAAGGGTCACCTGTTTAGACCACTTCTAAGCTCAGGTGAGCACTTTTGGGGGAATTTTCCAATGTTTCTCATACAAAGCACAGGTTTTAGCCAAAAATAAACTCTTTAAAAAATTTGCCGGGATTAGGGGAGGTCAGTGGTGAAATATCGGTCGAGACGCGGCGGGTTAATAATTCTGTATAGACCTTCAAATTTCGGTAACAGTTTATTGTCTCTAAAGTGAATTATACCAGAGACAATGTCTCCTATCCTGATAGATGATTCCTTTGCCTTTTTATTAAATGACTCCATCATTTCTTCCTTGAACATCGATAATTGCTTCTTCACCATTTTGTGTATCTCATGGAATTCATGAAAACGGAGTTTAGGGTAATCGTCGTAATTGCAGACAGGCAAATATTCACCTTCCAGAATCTTATACTGTAATTTTTGTCTGTCCCGTAGATAATGAAATGGGGTGTGTCTCCTGTAGACTTGTTTATTGCACATTTAATTGATGCTTCCACTCTGGGAATCCAATCATCCCAGCCTGCATAATTTTCATTGAGAATGTGTCGTAGCACATCCAACACTTTTTTGTTTTGTCTTACTGCCAACCCATAGGATGCTGGGTGGTAGGCTAAGACACTAACTTTTTTTTTTTTAATGTATTGTTTTTATATTTCTGGTAAAATTTCGAAATTAAATTCACCTCCATTATCACTTATTAATGCCTTTGGTGTGGTATGTCTATCTATCCTTTGCCAGACGCCTTAATTCCGTAAGGGGTGGCCACAAACAAATCGCCTCCATGTCGCCCTGTCCTCTGCCGTTTCACTCCCCTGCTTCACATTCCCCTCTCTCATATTCCCCTCCACTCCATCCCTCTGTCTCATCCACGGCCTCCCCTTCCGTCTTCCCCCTTCCACCTCATTCACATACACTCTCCTCATCAGTCTCTCACTCTCCATCCCCTCTAGATGGCCAAACCACCTCATTGTGTTTCTCATAACACTTCCTATTATATCTACACCACAATGCTTCTTCACTTCCTCATTTTATTAGTCTGTCCATGTGACTCCACATATTCCTCTCAAATACCTCATTTCCACTGCTCTTACTCTTAACTTCTGTCCCTCCAACAAGGTCCAAGCTTCACTTCCATACGTTAGAGTTGGTATCACAATACTGTCATGTAGTAACCTTTACACTTTCATACTCACTTCCCTGTTTCTTATCACTGCTTTCAAGGGACCAGCAACCTTTCTTCCTTGCTGTACCCTTTCAAGCACTTCACCCTCTAAACTTCCATCCTTACTCATCACACTGCCCAAGTACTTAAATGCACTCACATTTTCCATTTCCTCCTCATCCAACCTCACTGTACATTCACTGACTTCTCTCGAAGATCATAACTTTCCTCTTCCCTATAGTCACCTTTAGATTCGGTTTCTTACATTCTCTCCTAAATTCATCCACCAAGCCTTGCAGCTCCCCTTCGTTTTCACTTAACAACACAGAATCATCTGCAAACAACAGTACAGAGAGTTTCCAAACAATGCCCTCTCTCACTAGGGCCACTCCAACATCCATTGCCGTACCTTGTATCTCTTTTATAACCCCATCCATATAAAGATTGAACAACCATGGAGACATGACACAGCCCTGTTTCAGTCCAACCTTCAAATAGAAAAATTCACTCAGTTCACCATCCACACGCACTGCAGCCTGAGCACCCTCATACATACTCTTCACGGCATTCAACAACTTCCCACCTTTTCTTTTTTTAATGCTAAAAAGGAACGAAAGGCCACGAGCCTGCAATAACTGTTCCTTCCAAGAGAAAAACAAAATGCAAGAGAGAGCCAAATTCAAGATCCGATCATTTTGAGATGCCTGGAAACACAGCGTTTTAACCCCTTAACAGCGGGGCGTCACTTTCGTGATGCTTGGGAGCAAAGGATCATACTGCTTTTGTGATTCTCTGTTATTTTGAATTCACCCAGGCTTCCAAGTGGTGGCTTGTATCATCTATCAGTACTGCCAATGTCCAACACTAGTCAGCACTCCTAATCTCATCCGTACTCCCATCCATTGTTGACAATTTAGCCATTTCTCCCTGTTCTTGACTCTTCTCCCTACCCCCCCTCCATTACCCTATCCTTTCGCCTGCCTGGCCGTGCTACGCTAAGTAAATCTTCCCTGGAATTTTTCACTGATTTCATCCATTGAAATAAGCCCTATGCCCTATTCTTATACCAAATAATATATACATGAAAGAAATAAGGTAAGTGAGAGTGCCATACACCTGGAATTGGCTAATTATCACCTGACAACACCTCACGTGCACTCGTTCGCTAATTTTTGCTGTTTATTTCCCCTTGAAATATGCCGTATAATCTATTTTCGTAATAAATGTACATATAAGGAGGGAAGGGAGAAGCCTAAGTGATATTTACATTCACCTGGAACTACCTAATTTATAATGTATTGTCTAGATTTCCTGCCAATCATTTCACTGCTATATATTAGCTGCTGTCAAGAGGCTAACGATGGCAGTAATGCATTTCCCTAGGTAGGACACCACCCGGGCCCACCCTTATCAGTTCACTCTCATCTTCCAATGTGGAGGTACGTCTGTTTGCTCTTGCTAGCTTCAGGGACTTTTCACCCCCATGTAAAGGGCCCTGTGACCTTTACCCCCTACTAAACGTCGTGTGGAAAGAGGTAAAGGGCTGACAATTGATAAAAGAGTGACTACGATCTTTCTATTGAGTAAAATAGTGCAAGTGGAACTGTAAATAATGTGTAAATAACGTGTAAACAGCAAGTGAAAGTAATGAATGTAAATATACGTGAACAGTGGAAAATAGTTTTATAAGTTACTTCAAGTGACAGTGCATAACACAGTGTAAATAAAATAGAAATGTAAATAACTTAAATAAAATAGAGAACGTAAATAGAAATGTAAATGTGTAGTATAATAAGAATACGAGTATATACCCTAGGAGTAATGAAGGTGAAAGTTTCACTCTAGCATGTCTGAATACTATGAGTTATGAGAGTGAAGGTGAAGGTGACATTCACTCTCAATGCTAGTATACAGGACGAGAAAGTGAATGATACGTATTTTACTGAAAGAAATTGAATCCCTACAGTGACAATAAACTAATACTACTGAAGGAAACTTATGGATAAAGACTGTAGATATATATAAGTGTTAAACAGTAATAGAAATATAAAGTGTGACGGGTTTTATGAATAATAAATGACAGAATACCAACAGCGAACTAGCGCAAGTGGGAAGGTCATACGCGCTCATAATTTTCATTGCTTTCACAGTGGTTTTTATTTGGAGTATGGATCCCAAACTACTTGATAATCATAGAGTAGTGTTTATAGTGTTAATATCTGGCTGTGGTAATCATATTACGGGTTGTCAGGAAGTGTAAAGTGGAGACTTCGTTACCCAACTTCAGAGGTCTCCACAAGTCCTACGGTAATCGACGAAGGCTCAACAAACATCCCAGGAGAAAGCTGAAGGTATGTGCCATATGCATATGTAATTTTAATATTCTAGGACTAATAACTAATTTTTGGCAAATATTTTTTGAGTTTGTCGGAGCCCGAATAACCCCGCTGGAGACGCAAAACATTGGGAAACATGCCCGCGGTGTAAGGGTTTAGACTGGACATCATAGCTAGCAGGAAATACAGACAAAGGGAGACAGTTTGAGTTGACCTGTTGCGTAAATGAAGGACTGGGAGTAACGGTTAACTCTTGGATTAGAGAGTAGGACAGAAAAGGGATGAGAGTTTCCTGCTAGACGGGTGCTACTCACCCGTCGTAGAGGTGGAGGAATACAAGCAGACAGTTCAGAGGAGCAGTGACCATTGAAGTAGCAATAGAAAAGAGATAATGATGCAACGGTGCAGTGAAGAGACAGAGGTTGAAGAGAGTCAGTAAGAGAAGGAGAGTTAATGAGACGAAAAGCCTTTGACTCCATCCTATTGAGAAGAGCTGTATGAGGGAAGCCTTCCCACACATGAGAGCTGTCCTCTACACAGGGGCAAATAAAACCCGGGTATAGAGTCAACAGTTGTGCAGAAGGAATAGAGTTGGCTTAGTACACCTAATCTCTTAGAAGCAGATTTTACAAGAGATGTAATATTATTTTTCCAAGATAAGTCCTGTGTGAATGAAACCCCAAGCATGTTCAAGGATGATGTAGGATTAAGCTGAATATTATTAAACATTAGTGGGCACACTTGTGGAAGACCCTGTCAGGTTGATAGGTGTAAGAACCGAGTCTTTGATGCATTAAAAACAACAAGATTATTTTTACCACAGAGATACGAACCAAATCAGACATTAGGTGTGCCATAGCCTCCTCATCCCTTGTTTGTTGAAGTAACTGCTGAGATGGACGTTGCGGGAACCGAATAGAATGGTGAAGGGTGGAGTCATCAGCGTACGAGTGGATAAGGTTAGATGTACAACTTAGGTCATTGATGAATAAAAGGAAGAGAGTTGGTGATAGGACAGAGCCCTGAGGAACACCACTGTTGATAAATCTAGAAGAAGAATGATGGCCGTCTACAACAGCGGCTATAGAACGACCAGAAAGGAAACTATAGATGAAGGCATAAATAGAGGGATAGAAACCGTAAGAGGGCAGTTTGGAAATTAAAGACTTATGCCAGACTCGATCGAAAGCCTTTGAGATGTCAAGTGCAATGACAAAGCTTTCGCCAAAGTCCTAAAAGGAGGATGACCAGGAGTCTGAAAGGTAGGTGAGAAGATCACCAGTGGAGCGCCCCTGACGGAACCCATACTGACGATCAGAAAGAAGGTTGTGATAGGAAAGATGGTTTAACCCGTCACGTCCCGAGCACTTTCGCACGTCCGACACCCCCCAGTCCCGACCACTTTTGGAAAAAAAAATTTTTGGCTAAAACTTCCGCTTTTGTTGAGAAACAAAGGAAAATCACAAAGAAAGTGCTTACCGTGGTCTGCAACTGGTGAGAACAGGTGAGGTCCCCCGCGCCAGGTATCGTATTCTATCATTGACGTGTGAGGCGCTCACGTTTTCTATGGTAGGTAATTTTGGGAGTAACAACAAACAACACCTCTGCATTTATTGAATTTGAACTAATAAACAATAAGAATAACAATATAATGAATTTCAATGACATACCTGTATATATGAAAAAAAGCATTGTACCTTCGCGCGAGCATAGCGAGTTTGGTCCGATTGGTAAAACGCTATGTGCAAAGTTTCTTGTTTCAGTCAACATATCATTTTTTTCTACTTGTTTACTACTGTTTCAGTGCCATTTTACCATTTTGTACTGTATGTAAATGTTTTCAGTTGTTTTCATTCATTATGATGACATGTAGCATAAGTATAGTGCACATATGCATACTCAGCACACTCGCTACAACTCTTATTTCAACATACAACATTGTTTTATCACTTTCATAATATTTTTTTCTTTACATTGAACCTTTTCTCCACCACTGTAAACGTTTTCAATTATTTTCATTCATTACGAGGTCATTTAGCGAAATGCTAGCGCATATTCTCGTAGCAAGCACACTCTCTAACACTCGTGTTTCCACTTTTACTTTATTTCTTCAATCCCAATATACTTTACCACTTACATTACACCCATTTACACCCTATTCTGCACTATACATATTTACTGGCATTATTTATTCTAGTGAGCGTCAGAATATCGCACGAAAATACCCTCGCAATGAATGTTTCGACCAACATAATACTCATACACTTACATACTAATATTCCACTTATATTACACCCGTGTTCACTTGTAGACTCCTATTTAAATATTTATGGGCCTTATTTATTCCACTGAGCGTCTGAATATTGCATCAAAATACCCTCGCAAAGTATGTTTCCACTTTGATAATACTCATACACCTACATACTAATATTCCACTTATATTATACCCGTGTTCACTTGTAGACTCCTATTTACATATTTACGGGCCTTATTTATTCCACTGAGCGTCTGAATATCACATCAAAATACCCTCGCAAGGTATCTTTCCACTTAGATAATATTCATACACTTACATAATAATTTTCCACTTATATTACATCCGTTTCCACTTCCATACTAGTATTTACAGATCTACGGGCCTTATAATTACACTGAGTGTCGCATTTATTTCAGAGTATCAGCGTCCTACCGCATTCACACCTTATCAGAAGTGCAGGAACGTGTGAAACTCACTGAAACATGGGTGAATACACAGACCCACGTTACACTGAATGCACTCATAGCGGGTGTCCTTTCTCTGAGTGGTGGGTCTCACGCGGGAATTGCTACACACGTGACACCTGCGTTGGGGCCTAGGTCTATTTGCTTGGGGAGGTATAGGAGTGGGGAAATGGCGGGCAGATAATCTTGGAGGAGGGTGGGCACCTGGGGCTGTGCGGGTGCGGTGTTGGGGCCTTTCAACCGCATACCTTGCAACAATCTCTCGTGTCAGCTTCCTCACAAACCCTTCAAAGGTTTCCTGAACTCCTGTTGTCATGGCGTGAAGGTGGTGGCAATTCAGGGAAGTAATGTCAAGCAGATGAAAGAATAGTTTTTTGTACCACTTCATCGTGGTCCTGGCACACTCAACAGTGGATATCATGGTCCACCAGACGCATGTTGATATTATAATCATGTGGCGCCTGTTCTCCGATAATCTACCGACTCTATATGGTGCATCAAGGGGCGGTGAACCGTGGACAAGAGGCGGACTTCTCTATTGTGGTTCCACACTGTTGCAAGGATACTGTTGGCCTGGAAAAAGACCACCTCATTTCTGTCAAGTTTCCGCCCCACCTTGACCATGTGACGCCGGTTCATCTTGACGGTCCCACAGATCCCCGTGTCATGCCTGTGTAGATAACGAGCGAGAAGAGGGCTAGCGTACCAATTGTCAAGGTAAAGTACGTGACCACGATGAAGATAGTCTTCTATCATTGTCTTTACCACTGCTCCAGACAGACCAATACTCCAATCTTCTATTATGTCTGTCTGTGCACCGGTGTACAAGACTATGTCTTGGACATAACCAGTCCTACAGTCACACATAACAAAGGTCTTGAACCCAAAACGGTGCCTTTTGCTGGGTATGTACTGCCGAAATGAAATATTGCCTCTCCACAACACGAGACTCTCGTCTTTGACGAGGTCTCTATAGGGATAAAATGAGGAACGGAATGTCTGCCTTAGGTGATCAAAAACCAAACTAATTCGCCTCATCTTGTCTGTGTCATTAGCATTTGCAGGATCATCAGCATCATAGAAATGGAGATGGCTTAGAATTTGCTGAAACTGATTACGGCTCATTACTTGGCCAAATATTGATGTAAGCATAATAGGATCCCCTGTCCTGTATGCAGGAATTCGGTTCTTTCTTACAATACCCATCAAAAGTACCAAGGCCAAAAACAAAAACATTTCTGGAAGGGAGACTGGGTAATCATAGAGGATAGAATGCCTGCTCCTTGCGCTCTGTCTTTCACTCTCACGGCACTGGGTGGTAGCGAACCGGTTTGTTTGATCCACTATTTCCTCCACCAAACTCTCACTGAAGAAAAGGTGGAAAAAATCCAGCCTGGTTGAATTAGGGTGAATACCGGGAGCAATGCAGCCAGCACGCCCCTGCTCAGTGAATGGTTGAATGAGGGGAGTAAATTCACTCCCATCCTCCCAATTCCATGCCACAAAATCCTCATCCCGATCGTCCCCATCCTTGCCTTCATCAGGGTGGGGAGAAGATGATGGTGGGGGAGGTTGGGGAGGAGGAGTGCGTAGGGCTTCCCGACTCAGACTCCTCTTCCCTCGGCCTTTACCCTTCCCCTTTCCCTCACCCTTACGGCCTTGGGGAACATCAGGGGGCTGTGGGGAGGAAGCCCGGGAATATTGGGGAGCATAAGACATGCTGGGGAGTGGCTCCTCCTCACCTCCCTGCTCCATCACCACACCACGTGATTCACCACCCACCCTCACTGCCCCACGTGATACGCCCTGTCGCCTCACACCACCACGTGACTCACTCCCGCCACTCTCACTTTCCACACTCCTCCCAACACTTTCCCTTTCACTCCCCACTCCCTCAACACCACTTCTGCCATCCCCAAACAAAACACTAGACCCATACCTGTTAGAACGATGTGGTGTGCACTCTGGGCCGCGATGAGTAATAACCTCACGGCCGTACCACATGGCAGCACGTCCCACGGCTCTGTCCTCGTCCTCGTCCTCGAAATCGGGCTCCACATCACGTAGGGGCTGGCTAGAGGATCTTGCACATTGTTTCTGTGCAGCCTGACCCTCTCCTGCAGCACGATAAGTCACGTTGCACCGCTTCCTGGGGGATGGGACTTCCTCATCACTGCTGCTGCTTTCCACATCCTCTGGTTGGACAGAATCTTTGTCTATCTCCTTGTCATCAAGTGGCGAATCACTATCGCCAGTAAAGGCATCTAGGGCAACTTGAATTTTCTCCTCCGAGAGACCTCTATGCGCCATGTCTGAGCAGGACCGTTGCTAACAGGTGAGTGATTGAGCCGCAGGTGAGCGCGGGTCACGCGGGGTCACCAAGTGTCCCCACCTGGTGGCAGGTAGGGGAAGGTTGTGCAATGCTATTTATCAAAAATCTCATGTGAATTTTGAAAATTGTGGAAATTATGCAACTTGCAATTGCAAAACGTACCAGTACGTCGACAGGACTGGCAAATGGAAAATGTTGCAACGTATCCATACGTTGACGGGACGTCTCGGGTTAAAATATTTCTATTAAGAATTGACTCAAAAACTTTTGAGACACAGGATATTAAAGCAATTGGGCGGTAGTTAGAGGGTTGGGATTGGTCCCCCTTCATTGGGACTGGCTGAATGAAAGCAAACGTCCAGCATGAAGGAAAGGTACAAGTTGATGACAAAGGTGAAAGAGTTTACCTAGGCAGGGTGTAAGCACAGAAGCACAGTTCTTGAAGACAACAGGAGGGACTCCATCAGGCCCATATGCCTTGTTAGTATTGAGGCCTGTGATGGCAGAAAATACATCAGCTGAAGAAATTTCAATGGCAGCCATGAGGAAGTCAAAAGGGGGAAGTGATGGAGGAACAGTACCGGAATCGTTTAAGGTGGAATTGGAGGAGAAAGTCTGAGCGAAGAGATCTACTTTAGCAGTAGAAGAAATAGATACAGAACCATTAGAGCAGAAAAAAGGAGAAAAGGATGATGAGGTAAAGTTGTTAGAAAGGTTTTCAGCAAAGTGCCAAAAGGAGCGGGACGAGTTTGAGTTGGAGAGTTGAGAGTATTTATTACAAATGAAATTAATTTTAGCAGAGCGAAGAACAGACTTAGCATGATTCCGGATAGAACGTAAAAACGATGTGATTCAGGGGTGGGTTGTCTGTGGTATCTTTTAAAGGCCCTCTCCTTGTTGTGGACAGCATGAGAACAAGCGCGATCAAACCAAGGCTTTCTTGTATTAGTCAAAGGATATGAGAATGGAATGTCTGCTTCCATGCCTGAGAGAATAACCTCCGTAATGTGCAAGGCACACTCAGATGGCTCCTGACCATGGAAGCAATGATCATTCCAGGGAAAGTCAAAGAAGGACTGCCTAAGGGCCTCCCAATCCGCAGCTCCAAAGTGCCACAGACGACGTTTCTTTGGAGGGTCCACAGGCCGTACCAGAGCGATAGGACAGGTTAAGGGAATAAGGTTGTGATCGGAGGAGCCCAACAGTGTCAGCAGAAGGGTTAGTTGTAAGGAAAAGGTCAAGTATGCTGGAACTTTCTCCAAGGCAGTCAGGGATACGGGTGTTAGTTATTATCACTGTTGGGGGTCTTAATTATTAACTAACATAAAGCGAACACCAACTCACCATTATATACAGTATGGAAATGGCGTTTGGTCTGTACTCAGTATAAATATTCAAAGGCCCAAAATTAATATGCTGAGTACTTAACTGTAGTGTTGATGGTAATATGTGCAGAATGATGGATGATTCCTGGAGAATGTTTAAGGCATGTGTGTACTAGTTGGTGGCAAGGAGAGAACTGAACTCTCTGGTAGCAGGGAGAGAACTGTACAGCTTCGTACAGCTTCGTGCACGAAGTCAGTCAAATGAAACTTAACATTACTGAATAATTATATAACTAAATACGTTGTTTTCTCCACGACCAGATTTATCTCTAGTGATAAATAATATCTTATCCAAATTATGCAGTACAATAATTTATTTACAAGAAATGTGCTGTCGTGGGCGGGAGTATTCAAACCCGAAATCCACGACAACGGGTAGGGTGCTGTACAAGCTGCTGTAGGTCATTAAGAATAGAACCTACTCCATATATTCTTGATACTTTCCACTGTCCTTGTCTATTCACCCTGTTATATGCTTTCCCAAATCCATGAAGTCCCTTCTCGAAACACTTTTCCACTAAAGATCTAAGAATGAATATCTGATCTACACAACCTCTTCCCTTTCTAACTCCTCCCTGTTCTTCTCCAACTAATTCCTCCGGTTTTTCTCTAACTCTGTCTTATCCTTAATTGGGACTAAAATCACATATCTTGAGAAGTGATCTGTAGCAACGAAAAGATATTAATTATACTGTAAGGTATTGGTAACTTAAGTAAGTCAACCGCGAGAACGTCCCACATTTGGTTAGGTACAGGATATTTCCTTATAGATGCAGGTGTTGATGCATAGCCTTTGTGTCTCACACATGACTCACATCTGCCTGCAGTATGCGATTGTGTATGTCTTTGCTCAACGATGCCCAGTAGTATAACATCTGGGCTTGTCTGACCGTCTCATCTTTACCAGGATATCCTGCATGTGGACTATCGTGTATTGTCCTTAAAAAGTGAGGTATCATTTCATTAGGTATCACTACTTGTCTGTTATTTCTTCTATGATTTAGTTAACCTGAGTTGATCCTATATGATGCATTGTCGACTATTGTGAATTGTTCGAGTGGTATATGTGGCTTGGGTAATCGTATGTCCTCACCACTCTTCAACTTGTATTTAACTTTAGACCACGTTGGATTTCATCATGGCTGGAGATGTTTTCCTTTAGACCTAATGTTGTGACATGAATTGTCGTCAGGTTCCTAGATAATGCGTCCGCAATTAAATTGATTTTGCCTTGTATGTAGTGAATATGTACATTATAGTTTTCAACCATACATTTCCATCTTGCTCTCCCAACAGAGATTAGTTATTCCTTGGATCATGCCCACGAATGGTTTATGGTCGATGAATAGGTGAATTTCGTAACCATATACCAAATCTTGAAACTTTTGTAATGCAAAGACCGCTGCAATTACCTCTAGGTCTGAAGTGCAGTCTTTTTCTCTGCACCTCTTATTTGCCTGCAAGCAAATGCAATTGCTTGATTTTTTCCTCGCTTATCATCTTATATCAATAGGGCCCTTAATCCTTTAAGAGATGCATCTGGGCAAATTATAAATGGTTCTGTGAAATTAGGATTGGCCAAGCAATGTGCACATGGAAGTTTATCTTTTAATTCATTAAATGCTAGTTTTTGTTCCACTCCCCACTGAAATACAGCTTGTTTTTTCAGTAGGTGGAATAGCGGTTCTGCTGTGAGAGAATTGTTGTATGAATCATCTGTAGTATCCAGCTAGTCCTAAAAATTTTCTTACTTCATCCACATTTGTGGGTTCAGGGAAATCCCTTACTGATAGTGTTTTCTCACCTGAGGCGTGGATACCTTCTGGATCGAGTCTGTGGCCTAAGAATTTTATTTCCTTAAAGCAAAATTTGCATTTAGACTACTTAATTTTCCAATCAGCATTGGCTAACTTGTGTAGGAGCTCGTCTAATTTCTGTAAATGTTCATCTATTGTGTGTGCTGCAATAATGATGTCCAAGTACACAAAGATACCATTTCCTAACATTCCTGATAGTACACAATTCATTAATCGTTGAAATGTGCCTGGAGCTGTCTTTAACCCCATCGGCATTCTTTCATATTGATAATGCCCTGTATTTGTAGGGAAAGCTGTGTATTTGCGCGACTCGTCACCGAGCGCTATTTGATAATATCCATTAAGCAAATCGATTGTGGAAAATACATTATATTCTGGTCCAGTACTTTGCAAGACGTCACCTAACAATGCCATAGGAAACCGAATGGGGATTGTATGTTGGTTTAATTTACGGGAATCGACTAGTACACGCATTTCACTGTTTCGTTTGGGCACGAAAAATAATTGGACATTCCACGGGGAGAATGATGGCTCAATAAGACCCATTTTTAACATTACATCAACATACTGATTTGCAAGGATACGTTGTGAGTGTGCTTCCCTATATCATCATCATCATCATCAGCCATTGACGTCCACTACAGGACCGGCCTACCCCTACCGAAGCAGGGACGATACAGCCAATGTATCTCTACCCAGTGACTTGGGCTGTCTGGTAGAGACTGTATGTAGGGTGAGAATTGCTTGTGAGTGTGATTGTAGTGTTGTAGTGACTTTGGATGTGTGTGTAGTCTGTGAACCAAGTGTAATCGGCCCGCCTTAAGCCGATTTGGTGCAAACATACTAATATGCGACATTGGTTCAACCACAGCACCCCTTGCATCCACCAAAGTAGCAAGTGGCTTGGTGAACGCTTCCCAAAGTTTTTACAACTCTGGCGGGAGGCGAACCCGCGCTCTCCCAGCGTGCGAAACGCACACTCTACCACCGTACCACAGAGGCTCCGCTTCCCTATATGCTGGTACACATATTGGTTGTGTGTCCTGTTGTACGTTAATCTTGTGTTTAGTCAGGTTAGTACAATCTAATTTTTCTCTAGGTAATGCGACTGTCTGTTGGTGTCTTTGTAATATATCCAGTTATTCATTTTCCACGTCAAAAATATCCTGAGTGAATCAAATTCTCCTTTACGCGCTCTTTGTACGTCGATTATCTTACTTGATGTTCCACCTATTGTTGCTTCACGTATAGGAGCAGGACAAGTCTCTAAAGTGCATATACTAGTGCCCCTTTTGATCTGTACTTCTCCATTCATCTGATTAATTAAGGACACATGAGTTTCGCATCGTTATTCACCTGACATGCAGCATTTTCCACTGACAGTCCTTTCACTTTACATGATTCTTCTAAGACAATAACAGTACCATTCTTCAATTTACTCTTTATGGTGACTTTCTTATATGATTTAGGTGGAATAAGTACATCATTGGTGAGATGTGCAGGAACTGTTGGAAGTTTACTGTCACCTCGGTCCCTGGGTAAAGAGGATGAAAGCGATGGGAGTGCATGTGTACTCTCATCAAAATGAATTGTTCTGCTAGGGTGTTTGATCGTTCCATCTCTGTTCGATTTTCTACAATTGTTGGGTGACGTTACTGGTGAAATTTCCTCTATGAATTCGGTGTGGAGAGACAGGCTGACAAATGAGGATATAAAGGAGCGTTGTGGTGTGGATGTGGATGTGATAGGAAGCGTTATGAGGAACACACTGAGGTGGTTTGGCCATGTGGAGAGGATGGAGGATGAAAGACTGACGAAGAGAGTGTATGTGAGTGAGGTGGAGGGGGGAAGAGGGAGGGGGAGGCCGAGGATGAGATGGAGGGATGGGGTGGAGAGGTATATGAGAGAGGGGGGTGTGAGTTGGGAGCAGGGCAGTGAAATGGCGGGGGACAGGGCGACTTGGAGGCGATTTGTTTGTGGCCACCCCAAACGGGATTGAGGCGTCTGGCAATAGATAGATAGATAGATGGAATTCGGTGTCATATTCTATCCATGTCCATGTGTGGTAGTAATATGATATTCTGTTTCCTCCTGGTTCTCAAACCCAGTAACATGTAGTTCTTATTGCTTAGTCCTCTACTATATAGAAATTAGCAGTGATTGTTCTCGTAGTCTGTGGAAAATTGATGTCAAACTGTATCATTCTCTTTACAGTTATTTGTTTGCCATCTTCAGTACAGAAGTCTAAGATAGATTCCTCCACGAAGGTATTTTCTAATTTCTAAAAATCCTCTCTAATACCCCATTTGTTATTAAATTCACTGGTGAGCCTGAATCCAAGTATAATGATATCTTTTGATCTTCAGAAGAAGCGAACACCAAGATACACTCTATCTATCTATCTATCTATCTATTGCCAGACGCCTCAATCCCGTTTGGGGTGGCCACAAACAAATTGCCTCCAAGTCGCCCTGTCCCCCGCCATTTCACTGCCCTGCTCCCAACTCACACCCCCCTCTCTCATATACCTCTCCACCCCATCCCTCCATCTCATCCTCGGCCTCCCCCTCCCTCTTCCCCCCTCCACCTCACTCACATACACTCTCTTCGTCAGTCTTTCACCCTCCATCCTCTCCACATGGCCAAACTCATTTCCGTGTATTGCTTCCTATATGCACTCTAGGACTGTTTTTCTTTATGTATGGTCGTTTTTTCTAGTGGCAGGTCCGTCCCCCGACTTAAAAACAGATACCAACCTTTCCACTGTATTACAATGTGACGTCCAGTGTCTTGTGTTTTAATGATCTGTGCAATATGGATGTATCCCTTTCACTTTATCTTCATTGTGTTTAATGTAACATACAGATTTCATGTGACCAGGATTCGCACAGTAATAAACATAGAGTAGACCTATCTCCCGAATGTGACCCACGAGATGACTTTCCATATTTCGGTTTTCCTGTGGCACAGTTTCTGCATGGACTACATGCGCATTTTTGAGTCTGCCTGTGGCCTGGAGTTTGCAATCGCTGCCTTGATGTCAGCTGTTGTTTTGTTTGTTCTCAGGTCGCGATTGATTCTGTTTTGTACTTGTGCTAGATGTATTCATAGTTGCCACTGTGTCTGTAATTCTCATCCTGGTTGTACTGGATTGTGATATTTCACTCACCCCTGCTATGCTGCAGTTCAGCTCTACCTCATTCATATAATCTAATAAACACATTCCTGGGGCAACTGTTTTTTCTATCTTTAGTACCCTATCAGATGATTTACACAATGCCACTACATAACCAAAGATGTCTACGACATGCATTGGTGAAGTTCTACAGTATATACTCGCTAACACCATTCTCTTAATTGTGGACACATCTGCTGTCATTTCACCTAATACAGGGTTTGTGGTATGTTGTCTCATAAATTCCACGATCTTATATAATTCTGGAGTTATACCGGGCAAAAATTTATATTCCCAGAAAATTTCTTTAGGAATTCTGTTTTAAACTCCTCATATGTCTGAGCTTATAAGAGCTTATCAGATCTTTGCAGATCACCAGCTGGGCACCTTTCTTGGTTAATCCTTTATGAAAAAACAGCCATCTATTCATTCTCATCTGTTATATGTCTTTTAACAAAAAGTTGTTCAGACTCATTTAGAACTGTCATTACATCAATGCAGCCTTTGTCCATGCCTGAGAATTTTATGAGATTTTTATCCTCATGGTACACAAATACTTGCTGTGGGGAAGTTGAAGCTATGGTGCTAGTTCTGCTCACCGTTGTATTTGTTTGTTTGTTTGGTCAGATTTTCTTCAAGTCCCTTGTTGTTATGAGAAGGAATGGATGTGTATGTATTTCCTGACCAATGTATCCTATTGAATAAGTTTCCATAAGTATGAAAGACAGATCAATAATATCCCCATTCTACATCAGAGAAAACTGTCCAAGAAGCATCATTATCCTCAACTTCTCTCACAGGGGAAGTGTTTGTTTCTTGATCTTTTGTTAGTGGAGAACTATGTGTGTTAGTTACGTTTTCCTGTCATTCTACTAACTGTGAATTGCCATTGGGTTATTCAAATGCTGTCTCCTCTGGCAATAAAGTTGGTGGTGTTTGACACATCCCATAATAGCACTAATCACTAATTAACCTGCCCCGTGCCAACGACATACATGTACAGTCTAAGAGAAAAGTCGTGTCGCTGCTTTATCCGATGATTTAATGTCAGTCGCAAAACAATCTGAGAGTCCTACCCCAGTAACGCATTTAAGACTGGCATGCCCTAAAGGTTAGCCTTTTATCAGATGTCTTCACCAAAAATCGCAACACGACTTTTGTCTTAGACTGTACATCAGCTCCTATATGTGCGGACAATGCCATCGACGTACATGTACATCCACGATATGATATATTTGCCAAAATTCGAACATTCAAATTACGTGCCAACAAATCAGTGGGGATATTCCTGCACCTCTCTAGACCTCACCTGCCAGGAATGAGTCATCACCGCACACCTGGGCCAGTGTGGGAGCGCACCATGTCAGTCTGATTTTGACAGTGAGTGAGTGAGGATCATGGCGTGTTGTGGCCTATCCTAGCATTAGATTGACTCTCTCCTTGAGGTAACCTATGATGAGGAAAGCAATTCACCATTGGATGGTGATGTGGCTGACAGGGATTATGTTCAGCCAGAATCAGAATCAAGCAGTGATGAAGAAGTACCATCCCCCAGGAAGGCGTACTATGGTGTCGATGTTATCCTTCCAGGCAGCCCCACCACCACCACCCCTTCCCACCACCCCCCACCTCCCTCGATTGTATGACGATTCCTCTAGTGAGGAAGAGTATCAGGAGGAGCCTAGTGCTAAATACACTCTGCCAAAGTGGGTAAAGGACCGAAGGGCAGAGAGAAATTACAAACTAAAAAATACAAGGTGAGTAGTCCATTGTTTTACTCACGTGGGGCGTGGAGGAGCGCACCGCCATTGACCTCACAAAGGCCTGAGTCACCTCAGGCCAGCACCTCCAGCACGTGTGACCTTCCCCATGGAAATTCCCCACCTCATTTTTGTGCTTCCTCCTCCCTTATTGGTAGTGTGGAATGAAAGGAAAGGGGAAGGGGAAAGGAAAAAGGAAAAGTAGGAGGAAAAAAGATGATAGTTGGGAGGAAGGTGAGGAGGAGGGAAATATTCCCCAGGTGACCTCCGGTTTTCCTCCCCATCCTGACGACGGGGATGGTGGTGGTGATGGTGAAGATGGTGGAGCAGAGGATGAAGTGTCACGGGAATGAGAGGATGGGAGCAATTTTGTTCCCATTCACCAACCATTTACTCGTGGGGACAAGGCAAGCTGTACTGTTTCTGAACTAAATCAGTTCTCTAGGAAAATTGATTTCTTCAAAAATTTCATCACTAGAGAGTTGGCTCTCAAAATCTGCATACTTTCTAACACATATGCAGCATTCTGTCATGGCACAGCCCCACAAACACCCCATGGCCGGCTGTTTGATATCGACATATCTGTGGACGAGTTGCAACTGTTCCTGGCATTAGTTCTACTGATGGGACTGATAAAAAAGAATCAGTTACCTTCATATTGGACTGTGGACCCCCTTATGTCAACACTTTCCTTCTTCTTAGCATAAAAAAAAAAAAACTTCTTTGGAAGAGTTATGAGGAGAAACAGATTCCAGTACAATCTCAGCCGGCTCCATTTTTATGATAATGAGGACCCCAGCATTGTAGGCAACACTGACAGGATGCGCTGGATTCGCCTAGTGTTTGATCATCTGAGGGCACGATTCTCATCCTCTTTCTCTTCTTACAGAGACCTGGTCATAGACGAGAGTCTTGTGTTATAGAGAGGGAACATTACTTTCAGGCAATATATCCCAGGCATAAGACACTGCTTTGGGTTCAAAATCTTCATCATGTGTGACTGCAGGACCAGGTATGTGCAGGATATAGTCCTGTACACCAGTGCACAGACAGAGATTACAGAGGATACGACTATCGGTTTGTCTGTTGCAGTTGTGAATGATCATGGACACGTCCTGTACCTGGACAACTTGTACACTGGCCCACTTCTCGCTTGGTATTTGCAGCAGCAAGAGACTGGCATGTACAGTACAGTGAAGAAAACCAGGCGGCACATGGTACACGCGAGCAGGAAATTGGAAACGAAGGAGGTAGTGTTTTTTCAGTCTAATAATATCCTTGCCACAATCTGGCACAACTGCGAGGTAAACCTCCTCTCGACGGTTCATTGCTCCCTGATGCATATCACAAAAACCATCGGTTACCACAGTGAAAAACGTGTGCACATTTGGAAGCATGAGGCTGTGATTGATTACTAAATCAATATGAGTCAGGTAGACCAGTCAGATGCAATGATATTGAGCGTCGAGTGTGCCAGGCCCATGATGAAGTGGTACAAGAAACTGTTCTTTCACCTGCTGGATGTAACAATTTTGAATGCTCACCTCCTCCATGCCCACACCACAGAATCCAGCGACACTTTTGAGGACTTCATAAGGAAGCTGTGCAGGGAGCTGATTGGCACCCATGGCCGTGATCGTCCCCCAAGAAAACATCCAGTTGGTGGGGAAACTCCCCTTCACCTCACTGAACGACACTTCCCAGAGGTAATGACGGCACCAGGTGCGAAGAGGAATCCCCAAAGCAGGTGTCACATGTGCAAACACAGCACAGTACGGCCCAAAAAACAGTGAAAAGAAACGCGTTACCAGTGTGTGGAGTGTGATGTGGGGCTGTGCCTCACACCCTGCTTCAAAGAATATCACACTCTACTCCACTTCTGAACTACATGGTGTGTGCGATAAAAGACAGTGGTGAAATGTATACAATTGTAAATTATATGTAATGATAATTATCTCATAAGTGTAACATGATAAGAAACTAGCATTAGTGATATTATAATAGTAAGTGAAGTAAAATAAGTTACGTATGTATGTGTATATGTTTGAGAAAATATACTAAGTGAAAGGACACGGCATGAATATTTTGCCGTGCGAGAAAAGAGAACGGTAGTGCGCTGAGTGTGTGAGAAAGAGGACGGTAGTGCATTGAGTATGCTAGAAAATATACTAAGTAAAACGACACGGCGTGAATATCTTGCTGTGCAAGAAAAGGAAACGGTAGTGCATTGAGTGTGCGAGAAAATGCACCAAGAATGTGTAGACTATGAAAAGAATTATAAGTTATGTGGAAAACAAATATAATGTACAGTATAATACATGTGGGCACAGACTTTCTACCTCAGAAACATAATGAACTGTTATGAAAATTATATGGGCAATCTCACTCACTTGCTTGTCATAATTCTCCAACGTACATAACTATGCTTGGGGACATTTCCTATATCATCTGCATATGTAACAAGAGTGTCCATGGCTCGAATAGCATAATTACCGATGAAGAAAATGCAGAGCTTCTGCCTCCTCTCGCTCTGCGGCGGCGGCGGGCGATAAAGTCTACAGGCGTTACTCCAAGATTGTCAGCCACCTGCTCAGAGAGAATCGACCTCAGAATCGACCTAAACGGCTTCTGTATGTACTTTTATGGTTGTTCTCCATGTTTTCTCATCAGTTCTAACTTATCTAGCAAAAAAAAATGGTCAAAAATTGGCCGGCACCACGTATCCATGAGGGTCCAAAGTCTGCCAGCACACAGCTGGTTAAGAGGTGTATTTTCCTAAGGAATGTTGTCTCGTGAAACACTTTTATGTATGTGCAAACTGTATAGACAGCAACAACGGCTAGGAATAAATGGATATATATATATATATATATATATATCATCTCAGCCATTTGAGTGTCCACTGCAGGACCGGCCTATCCCAACCGAAGTCGGGACGATACAGCCAATGTATCTTTACCAAGTAGCTTAGGCTGTCTGGTAGACATTGTACGTAGGGTAAGAAGTGCTTGTAAGTGTAACTGTAGTGTTGGAGTGGCTTTGGATGTGTGTGTAGTCTGTGAACCAAGTGTAATCGGCCTGTGCAATCCGACTGGGTACAAGCATACTTTATTGTATGCGACACTGGTTCAACCACAGCACCCCTGGTGTCCGTCAATACAGTACGTGGCCGGGTGAACACTCCCAAAGTTTATTACCCTAGCGGGGCACGAACCCTGGCTCACCCGAGTACGAAACGCACATTCTACCACTGTACCACAAAGGTTCCATATATATATATATATATATATATATATATATATATATATATATATATATAAAGAGTCCGTTACTAAGTACTAGTACCAACAGTAACAATTACATATCTATCCATCTATCTATCTATCTATATAGATAGATAGATATGTAATTGTTACTGTTGGTACTAGTACTTAGTAATGGACTCAATATAGATATTTGAAGAAGGTGTATATACATAAGTCTGTATATAGATGAAGTGGTGTTTGTTACCAGAAAGAGTAAAATGTGGTTAAAAATAAAGAATTAAACGTGTGAAGGGTTGTCAGGGTCAGTTGTGTTTTGAAAACTCAGATTGTAACGGCACTCACTGCCAGATTTCCTTTTTTTTTTTTTTTTTTCCCCTAACCCTGTTATCCTCAATAACCATTGTTGTAGATACGACTATTCTAGTTGTAATTATAAAACACGTTTTATATCTTTGTGCAGAGTGTTTGTTCATCACTTTTGAATTAGCAATACCTCACTCTAGGATAGTGGTGATATATACTCATTTGTGAAGTTATAAACAAAAATAGGGATTGTATGTTTAAGCTATCTGGGAGAAATAGAGTAAAAGTATATTCACCCACTAGCAAGTGCAGGTGATAGTTGCCATGCCGACGTCACTATGCCCCATCACCCTCGAAGAATCAGCGCGAAGACCAGCGGTGACTAATGGTGAGTGTGGTGAGTAAGGAGTCGTGAGTCAGGGCTGGTGAGTGCAGGTTCAGGTTGTTGCTGCGTTGTCTCTCCCTCCTCACTCTCTGCTGTGTTGTTGCTTTGCGCCTACTTCCTTTCCATCTCTTCTTCTTAACTTGTAGTGCTTGTGATTACTTGTTCAACGTTTTGATTGCACTTTCTTACTGTATGGTGCAAACTTGTAACTGATTTTGGTTACCGTCTTACCAACTTGTAGTTCACTTGTAGAATCGTAGTATCTTGTTTTGACTGTAGCGTTGCTTCTTCAGTTGTTCGTTGATTGTTGATAGAGACGTTAATCGGCTTTCATTTATCGCTGTCGTTTATCGTTGTAGGGGTTCAGGGTTGTTGGCTGGTGTATCTCTAATCGTAAGATGTCGTGTGGCGTGAACTTGTAGTAGTTCTTGTTTTCTGTCTTGTTAATGTAGATTCAACTGTAGAATTGTAGACGTGGCATGTATAATTATTTCCACTAAATAATTTCGTAACCGTCACCGAGCGTTTCTAAAAATGTGGTAGATTGTAGGGATTTTTGAGAGGAAAAGATGTTGAAGTTGTTCTTGTCGTGGATGGCAGGAGAAAGATAAAGATGAGTCTGGGGTTTGACTGCAGTTTTAATGTCCAGAGGAAGTATCTTCACAAGAACAGTACTGAGGCGAAAGCGGTTTATGCTAGCTAACTCCATGCCCACTGTACCTGCCACTCCCACCATGTCTCTTCTTTCTCCTAACCCCTTCTGCCCTGTCACTCCAATTTTTCCTGTATGACTGGATGTGTCATGCGTGAGGGCACTTGTGATGGAACTTTCCACGACTGTGGTGTTCCCATGCGGTGTCATACTGTGCTGTGTACAAAATTACCTAGCTAGAATATGCATTGTTGTTTCCTTCAGATCTCTCGAGCTTAGACACGAATTCCTTCTAACCTCCATATTACATATTAACAGAATATACGTCACTAGCTATTATGTACTGTGTTATGATAGTGTCCAGACAAATGTACTTTTGAAGGCAATAATCAGGAATACAGTATTATTATTTTTTTTTTTATCGTCGTAGTATTTTATATTACTGTGGGATTGTGAGGAGAGGGATAGTGGAAGCCGCAAATGTGTGTTATTTCTCAGATGATATCGTTGTTATGATTTGGTATGAAATTATTTCCATGAAAGAGGCTGTTGAGGTGCTTGTAAAAAGATGCACAAACTGCGACAGTAATATCTTGCAATTTCAAAATTCTTTCTCTATAAAACTCTTCAAATGTTCTTTTCTCTTCAGTCGTGCAATAGCCCATATTGCTCTTGCCTGCATCACTGTAAACGGCCTGAATGCTTCCATTTGCAACAGTCCCCAAACAGTGTGACAGCATCTTAGGTCAGGATATATCAGCACGCAGTAAATTAGCAAGATTGTGAGTCTAGTGAGTCTCGGGTCAGGTAAAGAATGCTACTGTGTTAATGCTATTTTACTCCTTATGTCTGAAATGTGGTTGTGCCAGTGAAGATGAGTGCACATAGTTACAACTAGAAATTTTGTCTGAGAAAACTCCTCTGGCATATTGTTGTTCAAGGTGCGTGGGGGGAAGGGGTTGGCAAATTTGTTCTGGCGGTGTTTTAGAGAGTTGGCTTGCAGTCCTAATGGACCCAGATTCGAATCCCCGCTGGGGCAGGGACTTTATTGATTTACCAGATGACCCGCCGACATGTCATAAAAATACCCCTGCCAATACCAATACTCCAGTCCTGTATGAGACAGCCCTAGCATGTATTCAAAATGGGCGGTCAGTGTTAGTGCCCCTGTGGTGATATGTGGAGGTGTGTGGACGTCGGAGGACTACTTGGCCATAGTAACGGGCTATGAAGCCTATGTCTAGAGTCGGACACATTAAAAAAAAAAAAAGCATGCTTCTTAATGATCCGGCATTATTTTGATTAAATTCATTACTGACTGTGGTGGTGAGAGTTTATATATCACTGTCGCTGAGGAAAGTATTGATTTCATCAGCAAGGAGGATGAAATTCAAAATTATCTTTTAACATGATTAATCACTGAATATTAAAAGAATAACAATGGTCCTAAAATTGAGCCTTGGGGGACACCACAAGCAGCACTAAACATTGAAGAGTTTTAATCATTTACACTTCCATAATGATGCCAGTATGGTAAATAGTTGGTGAACCAGTCATGGGCAACACCTCTTACTCCATAATGAAGCGGCTTTCGACAAGTTAAGAAACACATTAAAGATTTGCTGACCCTCGTCAAAGGCCCCGAACACATGATTAACGAAGAGTTGCTGTTCCGTGTCTCTGGACTGCCAAGATCGAAACTCAGACTTGCTGTTGACAGAGACAATACTTGCAGAACTGTAATTCATTAGTCTGTTGTACATGATTCTCTCAATATTTTGCTGAGAATGGGTTACACAGATATCGATTGGTAGTTGTTGTAACTATTGGCAGGTTCAGATTTGTGGACAGGGGTAACCTCGGTAATTTTCTTAGTGCCAGGGAATACACCAAAGATAAGCGAAGTACTATGTATATGAATTACAAGGGGAGTAAGCAAAGTTGCAAAGTTGCTGATTTTATTATCACTATCATAACCTGCTTAACACTGTCATAAAGGATTAATAATTTTGTAGACTTCTTTTTCTGTCACTCTCTCTACAGGCATTAAGGTTTTATTTCCATCATCAGTATAAAATCATTATGGCAAAGAGGCGGGTGGCATGTTGGATAAAAATGATCGGTCATTATCTATGAAATGATTGTTGAAGGAGTCCGCAGCTGCTGTAAGATTAGCAGGGTTGTTTGCAACTCTGTAGAGAAACGTAAGATTATCCCCTTCTTATGTAAGATAATATTTGTGGCAGAGGATGCTTTATAAAGTGACACCGGCTGATATTTCAATTTGTTTCCCTAAAATATTTTTACTTTGTTGCGTCACTCGCTTTTGCAAGTTTCGATAAGCATCGCCATATGTTATGTCACCTTGCAGATTTGATCTGAAGCTTGTTACATTGTTTGATAGCATTCTTTATTTTATCTGTGATACAATTTTTTTTTTTTAACCTGGTATGCAGTTCCTTTTCAGTTTTAAAATATAAGGTAAACAGTTTATCATGGCACAGAGAAAGACTATCATGAAATACATTAAATTGTACTGTCAGGCTTTCAGAATCAAAAATTCGTAAAGTTAAAATGACTCAGTTCCTTTTTCAAGTGTGTATGCTATCATTATATAATCTATAGGATATGGTGAGCCTCTTCGAGTGTAAAATGGTTTACTTATTAGGCTTATCGGTTGAAAGTACGGGAAAATGATCAGAGATCTAGCAATAAACAATACCTCTTGATGTAAGGGCTGGCAGGTTGTGCTTCCAGATATGATCTATGAGACTCTGTAGTTAAGGTTACTCTAATAGAGTAAGCGATGCAATAGTCAGACAGTAGCAGGTCTAGGTTTAAGTCTCCCATCAGGTAACTGGTTTTATTTTCAAGCTGAATCGTGTTCAACAATTCTCCAGTGGTTTAGTATTATGTTTCCTGCATGTCATACTAACCAGTATGTTCCGTCTGAAACATTTCATTTCTACAAACAGGGTTTCAGTATGGTCATTGTGGCCTGCGGGATCAAACTTCTTACCATGAAGTCTAGGTCTAATTGAACATTACACTACAGCTGGTTAGTGAACGTTACTAGCGTAGCTTTTATAACCAGTGAGAGCGTACACGCGTTCGATATCATTGCTGAGTCTCGCTTTGCAGAACCCAAGTACGGGAAATTAGTTTGTTAAATAAGTTGCACATTCATCCCCCCAAAGTTTTAATTTTAGTGGGAGACATAACATTATGGCACATTAACTGTTTGAGGTTTCACTCTTATTACGAATGTTCTTCAGAGTATCAGGACCTGGCCATGCGCATAGGTTCCATTTCGAGGAAGTGCCTAGAGGATTATCGATCATGTTGTCTTGAAGATGAGGAGGCTTTTGACCTTCCCTTAAGTGTTATGGACTACAAAGCCAAGTCCAAGGTCGCTACATCTCGAAAGGGGGTAAAGTGGAACTGGCTGTTACAGTTCTGTAAACCATGAAAGCAAGAATTTTCGTACTGAATCATTTTACATTACCACTCTAACTTCATTTTTTCTCTTCCAGTTCTTCTTGTTGATATACATGCTTATTTTGTTTTTTTACGAGTAATATTAGGAAGACAGGCGTGAGACTGAAGCGGATACTGTTCAAAACTGTGGCTGAGGCCAGTCTTGTTATATGGTGGAGAAATATCGGCAATGAAAAGAAGTCTAGAGAAGATGATGGAAGTAGATAAAAAAGTATTTGGATAAATACGCAGGAGTGTCCTGAAGAGACACATCAGTGAAATTAACTAAAATCTCCAGTAAGCTACAGGAGGGTGGAGTAAATTGTCATAACCATTTCAGAGAGGTGAAGAATTTGTGGGCAGCGTGTACTGGATATAAAGGTACACCTCAAAGCACTAATTTTTTCTCCCACCCCTAGTAGCCGGGGTCGCGGCCAGTGAGAGACCAGGCAATCGAACATCCCACACCCACCTCCCCTCCCCCAACCCCAGTGTAAACGTTGTTGGATAGATGAGAAACGGCCAAAGCTGGTGATGTTACAATGTGTCATGATTGTTGTTACAGACAATCAGAACCAGTAGGGGTAAGTATATAAAGGTATTTAATGTTGAATACTGTGCTTTTATCCACATTATGAGAAAGGCACTAAAATGAAAGAAGGCCTACGATGTTTTATGTGTTATTGTCTATATACATACTTCTTATAATGTTACATCTGTTGAAAGATGTCTTTCTCATCCATTCTCGCTCCCACCTCCAGCACCTTTCTCTCTGGTTTCCTGTCTCTAACAAACGTCTCTCTTACCCTCTCGTACCCCACCGCCATCCTTTGTTAACCAACATAAACTAAGATAATGATGAAATGATGTGTCAGGTATTGATCATATTAATTTAATTGTACATCTCTGTATTAAGCACTAATACATCACTAACATACAATAATTATGGTTATCTGCCAACTAATTCATCCTGTTGTAAGCTGTTACGTGACATACACACTGCAAGTTGTACCTTGTGTTACAAAGACTTGGTTGTTTAACATTAACACAGGTTATGTTTGGTTTTTGGACATCCATTAATTCATATTACCGTGGCAGTCTAGGCCTTACATTATAAACATGTAAGGTTTATGTTTCTGTCATTATTGAATGATAGGAAGGAATCAGGGATCGGCTCTGACGAACCACAAACACTGCTTGAACGAAAATATTCCGACCTCTTGTCAAAACAGTGACACAATGTCATTATGTATATGACTGAATGTGGGTCAATCGTATACTTAATGACACTGTGTCACTCTTGTAGCAAGAGGTCGGAATATTTTCGTTAAAGCAGAGAGTTTACGGTTCGTCAATGCCGATTCCTGATTTGTTTCGTTCATTCAGTAATGACAGGAACATAAACCTTATGTGTTTATAATGTAAGGCTTAAATTGCCACTTTAACATAAATTAATGGACGTCCAAAACCACACATAACCTGTGTTAATGATAAACAACCGAATGTCCTTGGAATACAAGATCCATCTTGTAGTGCGTATGTCACATAAACACCTTAGAACAGGATGAAATAGTTGGCAGGTATGTCGAAGTATTGTATGTTACTGATTTGTTGGTGCTATATAGAGAGGTGTATGACAATATGATCAATACCTGACGGATCATTTCATCATTATCTTAGTTTAGGTTGGTTAACAAAGGGTGGGAGAGGGAGACAGGAACTCAGAGAGAAGGGTTGAGAAATGAATGAGAAAAGACATCATATCTTACAGCAGATGTTGTTCACTACACTACATTAACTTGTAACATTATAACGTAGGACGTAAGTATATAGACAATAACACATAATACACTACAGGTCTTTCATTTTCGTGCCAATCTTATATGCTGTGAATAGCAGCACATACATTAAATGCCTTTATATCCTTACTTCTGCTGGGTCTGATTGTCTATAAAAACAGTCATGACACATTGTAACATCACCAGTTTTTGCCGTTCCTCATCTGTCCAACAGCGTTTACACTGGGGTTGGGGTCAGAGAGGTGGGTGTGGGGTGTTCGATCGCCCGCTGTCATTAGCAGCGACGCCGGCTACAAGGGGGGGGGGGGGAATTAATGCTTTCGGGTGTACCTTGCATGTGTATACTGAGTGAGATCTAAGGTAAAGTGGAGAGAGACGCATATGGGCACATAAACAAGAAGAGCCTGGATAGAGAATGATCACGGATAGGAAAGAATAGAGGTGGTGGATGTGCAGCAACTACCCATCATATACGGTAAATACAAAAAGAGGAGGGGGTATCAGGAAGATGATGATGTTGATAATGATGATGAAGGTGATGCTGAAGAAACAGACAGCGAACGTAAACATTGCTGCCCTGTTGTATCTGGAGTTTCATTGTTCAATGTTGCCATTTTTCAAGCATGGAGCTTCCCTGTTCAAAGAATGGGCCGTTCATCGATAAAAAAAACTTATTCCTACTTCGCGTGTTCGTTAGAAGGTTCATTGTTTCGCACTTTTCATTTTTTTACCTAGAATCCTTTCTTTATAACTTACACATAACTTTTAATCATCAATGATCTGTTGAACGTTCGTAAACAACTGCAGTATTAGTTCGCCACTGAAATACATATAGAATTTATCTTAACGTTCAACAATGTGAAAATGAAGTTCTGCTTTCCACTTAGTATTTATGGATTCCGACACATAGAGCCTTTTAAAACTGCCCTTCCTCCTTATCCTTTTCAGATCTTTTCAAGGCAAGGCCACCATAATCTAGATCATGTACATCTTATTAAACTACCTTACATCCATGGCAGCGTTTAGATGGTAGAAAAACCTCTAGTTACTTCTTGGATTCGAAAAATGACGATTTGACTCGCTGTCTACTGCACTCCATGCTAAGACCGCTACCACCATACCACGGTGTCTTTTACCTCTGCAGGATTTCCCTCGTTCGCCCACACTCACCTCACCTTTACTACTCTACCATACAACAGTAGGGACTGAAACTCCCTCTACTTTAGCTACCTAATCATTAATTACCTATAGCCTCTAAGTTTCGTTGTCAAGTTAATTAAGGAAATTGATGGCTATATGATATAATGTAGAGGCTGGTTTCACTATTAAGCTTTGCTACTAAGGTCACTCACCCATTAATTCGAGTGGGGAGACGATGGTGTACTGGTTAGCACGT
The DNA here is from genome assembly GCF_032717465.1 of Coenobita brevimanus. Classification (NCBI taxonomy): domain Eukaryota; kingdom Metazoa; phylum Arthropoda; class Malacostraca; order Decapoda; family Coenobitidae; genus Coenobita; species Coenobita brevimanus. The sequence goes on from NC_136958.1 coordinate 14,277,344, forward strand.
CCAGCTCGTAACTGAAAAAACCCAACTTCGATGCACTGGCCGGTCCAACTCTTGGACAAACATTGTTTTCACCTGGTACCTGTTCAACTGGCAGCACAGCTGCGGTCAGGATATAGCATCGAAAGTAGCGGCCTGTATTCTGGAAAACGATTGGGTCTCGGTAAATTTTGAACATCTCCCTTAATGAGTCTAATGTAATGGATAGGCATTAATCAAAATCTTGTTTTCAGATGTTTAGTATTGGAAAACGCTTGACTCACATAATATCCCTTCCTCCCGTTGCCGTATGTCTTACTATATATTTCGATTTACTAAGCTATTTTGGTAAGTTTAGATGTGCCTTTACGAAGAGCAGGAGCTTAAATTGTTTGCCACATCACTAACAGGTGCTTTTCTATGCAAAATACAGTCGTCCGATACCAGCAAAAAATGGAACGCGTGCACAGGGAGCATGGAGACACTGTACTTAGACTTTGATCCTTGACCTAAACTTTGTTCGATCTGCAACAGAATCGAATAACTTCTTCCCATCCCCGTCCACAATCTATATACGAATGTTGTATCATAATCAGATTAGGCATTCTTTAGATAAAGCCGCGTCCTTTTTTGTCTTGATTTTTGACCCTTGATCATTGATCGATCGGCACTAAACTAGAATCGCTTCTTCCAAGGCCCACACATACCATGTATTTGTCAGATAAAGATCCGAATCAGATCAGGTACTGATAGGATATAGTATTATCTTTCCCCAGTACGAAGAGAGAAACCTGTACTGTACACAGGAAAAATCATCTGATAAATTACCAATATGCTGGGAACCGAACCAGGGACTCTCAGGTGAGAGCCAGGCAGCATACCACTACACCACGACCAGGTAAAAGTTAATTCATGTTGTCACAATCTTGTAACCAACGTCCTTCCGCCCCCACTGTGGGCATCAAGAGGATGAGTTAACCCCCTCGCACTCGGGCAAGTAGATGCTCTTAATCTATCCCAAGCACTTACGGCAAGTCAGAATGAAGAGAGAAACCTGTACTGTACACAGGAAAAATCATCTGATAAATTACCAATATGCTGGGAATCGAACGTGGTCGTGGTGTAGTGGTATGCTGCCTGGCTCTCACCTGAGAGTCCCTAGTTCGATTCCCAGCATATTGGTAATTCTGATGCAAGTACGTTTCGTCAGGGATGGTGGACTGTCGATCTTCTCACATTCCTTTCTGACTCTTGATCATCATCATCCCTGGAATTTAGTGAAACCTTTCCCATTGTACATTCTCGCAAAATCTGCTTCCATGAGGCTGGTTGTGTCGAGCTGATTCCATGTTTCTTTTTCCCTTTTGCAGTTGTTGACTTTATCTAAGGATTTATTCTCACTCTTGTGAAGTACAACTCTTTTGTGTGTGTGTGTGTGTGTGTGTGTGTGTGTGTGTGTGTGTGTGTGTGTGTGTGTGTGTGTGTGTGTGTGTGTGTGTGTGTGTGTGTGTGTGTGTGTGTGTGTGTGTGTGTGTGCGCGCGCGCTCCCAACATACAGATCTGCAAAAGAGGATGGAGTCAAAGATTGTTTAACCGATTGACTTCCTTATCTGACGGACTTCCTTGATTTCTCTCTCCACGCTGCAGTGCTGCAATTTTAATATTCTAATGTCATAATTTAAGTGGTCATTACTGTACTGTCTCTTGGTATTTCTCCTCCACAACGTCAGGCTTGCATCTCACATCTAGGAACACTCTCTCACCCCTTTCCTCCTCAAATCTCTAATGGAGGAGTAACCAAAGCATTCAGTTGTTCCTTGAAAAACAGTTCAAAACTGGTGCTGTCTTCGTCAGTGTGTATTTCTCTCTTTCTGTGAGCTTCAATTTTTAAAACGCAACAATCCTAGGCATTTTAAAGTAACGGATTTTGAACTCGGCCCTATTCTGATTTTTTTTTTTCAGCACACACACACACATATATATATATATATATATATATATATATATATATATATATATATATATATATATATATATCATCTCATCAGCCGTTTGAGTGTCCACTGCAGAACCGGCCTATCCCGACCGAAGTGGGGACGATACAGTCAATGTATCTCTACCAAGTGGCTTAGGCTGTCTGGTAGAGACTCTATGTACGGTGACACGCGCTTGCAAGTGTAATTGTAGTGTTGGAGTGGCTTTGGATGTGTGTGTAGTCTGTGAACCAAGTGTAATCGGCCCGCACAAGCCGACTGGTGCAAGCACAGTTTATAGTATGCGACACTGGTTCAACCACAGCCCCCTTTATGTCCGCCAAGCAGTACGTGACCAGAAGAACGCTCCCAAAGTTTTATTACCCTGGCGGGGCGTGAACCTTCGTTCTTCAGTGTACGAAAACGCACACTTTACCATTGTACCACAGAGGCTCCATATGCAGTATATATATATATATATATATATATATATATATATATATATATATATATATCTATATATATATATATCCAGACCCCTTAATACCATAAAGGGTGACCAGAAACAAATCGCCTCCATGTCTCCCTGTCTCCTGCCATTTCACTGTCCTCCCCCCAGCCCACATCTCCCTCTCTTCTATACCTCTCCATTTCATCCCTCCATCTCCTCCTCAGCCTTCTCCTCCTTCTTCCTGCCACCACCTCACTCACACTCTCCTAGTTAGTCTGTCGTTCTCAGTCCTTTCCACATGACCAAATCACCTCATCATATTTCTCCTAACTCTTTGTATCACATCCACATGCACGCCACAATGCTCTTTCACTTCCTTATTTGTCAATCTGTCTTTCCAAGTAACTCCACATGCTCCTTTTAAATAACTAATTTCCATTGCTATCATTCTTGACTTGTGTCTTTCCCACAAAGTCCAAACTATGCATCCATATGTTAGAGTTGATATCACAATACAATCATGCAATGACTATTTTACTTCCATGCCTAACTACTTCATTTCTAACAACTACTTTCAAAGAACCAACAACCTTTCTTCCCTGTTGTACCTGTTCAAGCACTTCAACCTCCAAACTTCCATCCTTGCTCATCACATTACCCAAGTACTTAACCCGCGGCGTCCCGTCGACATACTTCCACGTCCTCACGTTTTGTCATTGCCAATCCCGTTGACTTACTTCAACGTCCTGCAATTGCAAGGTTCATTATTTCCACAATTTTCAAAATTCGCGCGAGATTTTCGATTCGCCCACGTACCCAAGCCTCCCCTACCTGCCGCCAGGCAGGCAGCATCCCAGACCCCACGTGACCTGCACTCGCCCTTGTCCCGGTCACTCACCTGTTAGCAGTGACTCAGGTCAGACATGGCGCGGAAAGGTCTCCCAGACGACGATATTGCATCCACCCTGGAAGCCTTCACTGGAGATAGTGGTTCTCCACTTGACGATGATGTGGTGGATCGCGATTACGTCCAGCCAGAGGAAGAAATAACAAGCAGTGATGAAAAGGTCCCTTCGCCCCGGAAAAAACGGTATGTGACATACCGTAAGGCAAGGGAAGGCCAGCCTGCACTTCAACCACGTGCACGGCTCTCTCTCCATCCCGAATCTGATGAGGATGAGGATGAGGACGATGACGATGACGGCGGCTTAGGACGTGATATCGCCTCATGGTTGGGTAAAGAAAAAATATCACCCCGAGGATCAGAAGGTGGGGCGAGAAGACATATCAGGTATGGTGCAAGTCTTTTGTCTGGGGAAGTGGAAAGTGGTGTGGTGGGAGTGCTGGGTGAAAGGGAAAGTGGTGTGGCGGGAGCGCGGGGTGAAAGGGAAGGTGGTGTGGTGGGAGTGCGGGGTGAAAGGGAAAGTGGTGTGAGGGAGGCAGCACAAGCACGTGGTGCATGTAGGCCTAGGGGAGAGGAGGTGGAGCCACTCCCCAGCACGTCTTTCGCCCCACAATATTCCCAAACTTCCTCCCCACAGCCCCAGGATGTGGGGAAAGGAAGGAAAGGGAAGGGTAAAGGAAAAGGGAGAGGGAAGAGAAGTGCGAGTGATGAAAGGCGCCGCTCTCCACCTCCCCAACCACCCCCACCACCCTCACCTCCCCACCCTGACGAAGAAGACGATGGGGACGTGGCTGGAGATGGTGGTGTCTCGTGGAACTGGGAAGATGGGAGTAATTTTACTCCCATCATTCACCCTTTCGCTGAGGAGTGGCGGTCTGGTTGTACGGCTCCAGGTGTGCATGCGGGTTCCTCTAGGGTGGATTTTTTCCACTTGTTCTTTGGGGAGGCGTTTGTGGGGCGCATAGTGGAACAGACCAACATATTTTCAAGAACACAGCGCCATGAAAGTGAACGTTTGGGAACCACGAGCAGGCATTCCCAACAATATGACTATCCTGTGACAATTTCAGAGATGTTCTTATTTTTTGCCCTGGTTCTCTTGATGGGTGTGGTACGAAAAAAACAAATTCTTGCCTACTGGACAACTGACCCAATGATCCTCACACCTTTCTTTGGAAAGGTGATGAGTCGTAACAGATTTCAGCATATTCTTGGCTGCCTCCACTTTTTTGATGCAGAAGATCCAGCCAATGCAAATAACACAGATAAAATGAGGAGAATTAGGCTGGTATTTGATCATTTACAGGAAATGTTCCGCTCCTCATTTTATCCTTAGAGAGACCTCGTCATAGACGAGTCTTGTGTTGTGGAGAGGCAATATTTCCTTTCGGCAGTACATACCCAGCAAGAGACACCGTTTCGGGTTCAAGATCTTTGTTATGTGTGACTGTAAGACTGGTTATGTGCAAGACATAGTCTTGTACACGGGTGCACAGACAGATATAACAGAAGATCGTAGTATAGGACTCTCAGGGGCCGTGGTGAAGACAATGATAGAGGAGTACCTTCATCGTGGTCATCTGTTGTACCTGGACAACTGGTACACTAGCCCTCTTCTCGCTAGGTTCCTCCACCAACACGACACCGGAGTCTGTGGTACAGTCAAGAAAAGCCGTCGCCATGTGGTCAAGATAGGGAGGAAACTTGACAAGAACGAGTTGTTTTTTTCCAGGCCAATAACATCCTTGCCACCCTGTGGAACCACAACAGGGAAGTTTGCCTCCTATCAACTGTTCACAGCCCCCTGATGCACCGCACAGACTCCGTGGATCACCGTAGCGAGAGGAGGCGCAACGTCTGGAAACCCGAGTCTGTACTGGACTATAATCTGAACATGAGGCAAGTGGATCAGTCAGACTTGATGATTCCAGTGTTGACTGTGCCAGGACCACGATGAAGTGGTACAAAAAGCTCTTTTTCCACTTGCTCGACATCACGGTCCTGAACGCACACTACCTGCACGCCATGACAACTGGAGTATCAGAGACCTTTGAGGGGTTTGTGAGGGAGCTGGCACGTGAAATAATCGCCAGGCATGCCCAGGACAGACCCACACACTGCACCCGCACCCCCATGGCTGCCCAGACTTCCCTATGCCTTGCAGGACGCCACTATCCTAGCACAATCCATTCCGACCCAAACCGTCGTAAACCCCAGCGCTGATGCCATGTATGTAAGCACTCGACAGTCAGACCATCCACTCAGAGAAAAGACACAAGGTACGAGTGTGTCGAGTGCAATGTTGCGTTGTGCCTTCAGCCATGTTTCAAAGAGTACCATAACTTCCTACACTACTGAAACTGTGTGGGATGGCGATATGACGCTCAGTATAATGGTAAGGCCAGTCAGTATGTGCTAAGTCTTATATAAAGTTGAAACGGGTGTAATGTTTTCAGGAAAGTAATGTATAAGTTGAAAAATAGTGTAAGTTGAAAGAAGTGATATCAAAACTACACCCACTGTGTAAATCTGCAAAAATATGACGCTCAGTATAAAACTCTGGTCAGTAAATATGTGATAGCATGAATATAAAGTGGAAACGGGTGTAATGTTAGCATGAATGTAACGTATAAGTTGAAAAATAATGTAAGTTGTAACAATTGATGTCATGAGTACACCCACTGTGTAAATCTGCGAAAATATTATGCTCAGTAGAACATTCTGGTCAGTAAGTATGTGATAGAAATGATATAAAGTGGAAAAGGGTGTAATGTTAGTAGTAAGGTAATTTATAAGTTGAATAATAGTGTAAGATGAAACAAATGATATCGCGATAACACTCACTGTGTAAGTACTTGATAATATGACGCTCAGTAGAATCGTAAGGTCTGAAATTATGTGATATCAATTATATCAAGTGTAAACATGTGCAATGTTAGTGGAGAATTATTATATAAGTACAAAAATAGGTTGTAAGTTGAAATAGTAGTCATAGCGACTTCACCGTCTGTGTTATTATGCGCTATTATTACGCTAAATATTTACGTAAGGCCTGAAACTATCTCAAAACAGTTCTCAAAAGTGGAAAAGTGTATAATGTTATTAGGAAAGTATTATGTAAGTAGAAAAAACACAATACGAGTTGAAACAACAGTCACAGCGAGTTCACTCACTAGGTAAATAAGCGCTAACATTACGCTAAATGTTATCGAAAGGCCTGTGAATACGTAAAAACAGTTCAATAAAATGTAAAATGGTATAATGTTATTGTAGATGTATTATGTAAGTAGAAAAAATGATATGTATCATGATTCAGGAATGTTAGCGATTCATCGTGACCAGTCTGCCCGATTTTGCTCGTTTCGCACGATGGTACAATGCTTATTTCAGCACTATTTTTGTATAAAATCCAATTTACTCTTTTATCACATGTTTTTATGTTTGTAATAAATACATATCTACTTACTTTCATTGGTTTCCCAGACTTATAATACCATAGAAAACGTGAGAGGCTCAGACCACCTACAGAGAACACGGTACCAGGTGTGACGAAGGTATACCTGTTTAGGCCACTTATGGACCCCGGTGAACAATTTCTTGGTGATTGGCCATTGTTTCTGACCAAAAGCGAAAGTTTTAGCAAAAAAAATTTGGGTCCAAAAATGATCGGGATTGGGGGGTACCAGTGAAAAAGTGGTCGGGACGGGGCGGTTTAAATGCACTCACATTTTCCATATCTTCATCATTCAACCTTACTGTACATTCAGTGACTTCACTTCTCTCAAAGACCGTAACTTTACTCTTCCCTGCATTCACCTTTAGATTCTGTTTCTTAAACACTCTTCCAAACTCAGTCACTAAGTCTTGCAGCTCCCTTTCGTTTTCACTTAACAGTACAATATCATCTGCAAACAACATTAGAGGAAGTTTTCAAACGCTGCTCTCCTTCTTTGGAGCCGCTCTAAACTTCACCGCCCTACCTTGTATCTCTTTTATAACCGCATCCATAAACAGATTCAACATCCATGGAGACAAGACACATCCCAGGTTCAATCCAATATTCAGATGGAAAAATTAACTCAGTTCACCATCGACTCGCACTGCAGCCTTAGCACCCTCAAACATACTCATCACGGCAGTCAACAGCATTCCATTTATTTCTTATATTCTTTATTTTTCATTTTCTTGTCATTCCACTCTGCCATTTGCTTTCACAAAATCCATGAAGGCCACATACAACCTCTTTCCCTTCTCTAGAAAGTTTTCAACCAAAGTCCTAAGGATAAATATCTGATCTCCACAACCTCTTCCCTTCCTAAAACTTCCCGCTTTTTCTCCAAATAATTCCTCTGTTATTTCCCTAACTCGGTCAGTAAGTATCCTACCACATACTTTTCCTAGTACACTAAGAAGATAAATACCCCTATGACTACCACACTCTTCTTTTGCACCTTTTCCTTTGTACAGTCAGCCAAAGAAGTGATGGCAGAGTATCCAGAAGTTTTCGGTCATCGATAGTGTACATATTCTTCTTTATATATTTACAAGGTGAAAACTATAATATAAAATAGTTACAGAAAACAATAAGTAAATGAAAAAGACCGGTATATTTCAAAACTGTAGGAAGCAGTTCGTTAATAACGATAATAGAAAATCCCACACGGAAGTAACTGAAATTTCAGAACTGTCGCTTAGGGACAGTTAGGACTAATTTGTGGAGTTCATATCTAATATGGTAAAATGCAATAATTTTTAGGAGCGTAATATTAAAAAGAAAAGCGCTTTAATAATTAAAATCAGTTATTATATTTATAAAATAATTTCCGTTACAACATTAGGGAATATTTAAAAGTCATTATTTACGTTTTTGTTGTCTCCATGGACGACGACAGAAAGCAGGAATGCGGCATAAGTTAGTAGGCTATTTTAATTGGTTCGATCAACATTCACGGAAGGAAACAACTTTTACTCAGAGATATGCAATTATTACACTGCATCTGGCCAGTTTTTCATTAAGAAAATTCTCTTGAAGTGTTAAGATAAGCCAGAGGACTATCAGTTAATGAAAAATAAGGACAAATCTGCCAAGAGTCGGAGCTCCTTGGAGAATGACAAACTTGTGTAGTAGCCTATACTGTTTGTGTTAGCCTGATTCTCTTGTGTCCCGCCCCATTGGTCCCGCCCACTCACCTGCCGGCCCGAGTAGGAGTTCTGAGTCAGTTTTGCCTGACCAGTGTTAGTGTTAGGTTGATATGTCAGGTGCTCTCGCTAATCAAAGCAACAAAACTGTTATTTAACTCCGTAACTGCGTTGATGTCTTTTTCACTTAACTAAGAAATGTTTTGTATTAAAGGATGTTGGAAAAAAGTACCACGGAACGTCTTCGGACTGAAAAGTTTGTTAAAGTAACGAAGGTTCCCTCTATGAAAATAAAAAGGTACACATTCTACAAAGAACTTAGTGTTTTGACTTTTTTCCTTATATTTGGTATACACACACACACACACACACACACCGAGGCACCGAGAGAGAGCAGACGCACGTCGACACCGCTCTATACCAGGCCAACTTGGCCAGCGGCATTACCTAAATAAGATATTTATATGAGTCAAGCTCTGTACAAGGTTAGACTAAATGTTGTTCTAATATTAAAAAGAAGAAGTTTTGAGTAAGACTTGGTCAAACAGAAAAGTAAACAAGCAGTGAAAGAATGTGCACAATCAGCTGATCGTTGTTTAGTCTACAATCTGCCCCAGGGAATATAAGTACTATATGCGGTTTTAGTACTGCAAAATGACCACATACTTTAGTAAAGCAAATTTGGAGAAGAAAAGGGATAAGAGTAGAAAGCAGGATGATGATTTCTACCAAGAACTGGTTGAAATGGAGACTCACAACAAACTGGTTGAACGAGTACACAGGTTAGAGACGGCTTTTCAAAATGAGATTGAGGAAATTAAGAAACAGATGCACTTGCAAAAGGAAGAAATAGGAAAATTAGGAAAGGAAGTCAACAAGAAAGACACAACCATAAATGAGCTAACAGTTGAAGTGGGTACACTTAAGAGGAAAATTAGTGAAATGGCAAGTACAGTAGTTAACCACGAGAGTATTATGGGAGAGTTAAAAAATGATACAGAGACAATTAAGCAAGTAAGCAGAGTGATAGATCAGAGCAGTGATATTGAGGAGAAGATAACACAGGTGAATGAAGCTGTGCAAAGCTACAAAAATGATGTGGAAACCACTTATGTTGAAATGGTGAAAGTAAAGAAAGACTTGGAAACAAGGGTGGAAGAAAAAAACATTAAAAAGGAAGTGAAAAGAATAATATCAAAACAATCCTAAGTTAGTCAGAGATTCAGTAGATATTAACAAATCTATAGTAATCACGGGTATAGAAGAGGAAGAAGTAAAAAACAAGATCTCAAGAGACAAAAAGGAGATGGCAAATGTAATGGGCATAATGAAAGAAGTATTAGAGGAAATATTTTTGAAAAAAAAAAAGTCAATTAAAGTTGGAGATCATCATACCTTGTGCAAATATGCACCCTCGCTGTGACTTCACAACCCATACCAAGGCCACAGCTGACCGCCACTCACAGCATTGTCTGGGAATCATACTTAAGAAAATAGAAGTTTTCTGTGATATTCAGCTATTATTATTATCATGATAAGTATGTAAGAGTGTGCTAGCTCCCTTAAAGATGAAGGATGCTATGTGTGCTCTTAGTGAAGAGTTTTATTGGTCTTAGAGAGACTAGTAGTGACGGCGAACCTTGCGAGAACCAGGTAGGCTATCTGTAGGACAATTCGGTAGCACCAAGATTTGATTTGATGTAGTCATAATAAAGTGTTTTATGAAATTAATCAGAATAAGTATTGCTAGGTCCTGACTCCAGGGGCATATAGCTCTGAAATTGGGCAGTAATACCTAGGGAAGATGTCACAAAGACCAAAATATTTCAATGTTATTTCCTCCCACATAGGCCTGATTGTAGACAGCTAGACTGCTGTGGAATATTTGGTTATCTGATTTCTTGGTCTTATACACTAGTGTTGTTTGAACATTTTCTTAGTAACAGCTAGTCTGATCTGGAGAATAAGATTTTCACATCCCTACCAATGACTTGAGTCAAAATTAGGGTTGGTTTTGCTTTACAAGTGACTATTAGGTTAAGCTGTATATGTTAAGCTGTTATAATTTTTATTGCCATACAGGTTCATACCTATTTATCTGAAATCTGCTAAAAAAAAAAAAAAAAAAATGTTTATTCTGACTATTAATAAAAATTCTGGATTCAAAATAAAAATTTGCTAAAGGCAGCACAAGAGTTTCACCTCTAACTTGACAGCTTGCCTTGACAGATTTCTCTTTTGTGTAAATATTAGTTTACAATGTAAATACATTTATTTGTGCTTTAAATCAATATTTATGGAAAATGGAAGTCTGTCAATGTGTGTTGACGATCTGAAGGTTAATTATCCACTAACTTTAGCATGTTTTAGCTCTAAAACCTGATTATTCATTAATAGTTATATTAAGCACAATTTATAAAAACGGATTTCAGATAATTACATGTGCATGAACCTATACCGTGATAAAAATTCTAATATTTTCCATTTAAAAGTGCTGATTCAGTAAGTGACCACTGACTTGGTATTTTCTCACACCACTTGGCAACAGTAGGAGTTGCCAGTTGTGATGGCGTACTCCCGACGCTCTGCTCTTGAAACAGTGATAAATCTTTATTCTGGTGTGATTCTACTTGTGTTCTTGCACAGTGGAAAAAACACTGATGGTGGTTATTTGCTGACCTGGGCATGACGAAGCAAAGCTTGGCTAATCAGCAGAACTACAATCACACAAATTAGCTGGGGATCATAGTCATGTACTGTCATCGAGCTTGGCAGCCTATGACATACAGCCACTCAGGCTTGTGCTGCCACCAACCTCTTTTTGTGCAGCTTTGAAGGCTTATATCTCCTAATTATTAATTTGGTTTGTCAAATTTACTATATCATAGCATAACTCACCACATTTATCATCTAAATAAACTGTTTACTTAAAAAAAAAAAAAAAAAAATCGACCATCAACCAGTGCATTCCGGCACTTCCGATTCAGCATGAATGCCGGTGGTGTAATGGTTAGCACAACTTGCCACAAATGGACACACTCGAGCTCGATTGCCTGACAAAATTTGTGTCTGCCGTGTCCCTGTCCACCCACTAATTTAGTTGGAGACGTGGATGCATATTCGATTATAGCGCGTCATATTCTATAGTCGGTTTCAGGGAGTCTGACTCACTGATTTTGCCGGCTGGGGACAAGTGGAAATGGTAACACTGCACCATGCTCACAGGCGGGGATTAGTCATTTCCTATCGTGTTTGAACGTGCACCGAATTGACTTCGTACTCCTACCAAAACCCTCATTTATTTGTAGGATACCAGATTATACAGATACAAATTAATGCAATGATAGCTTTAATGATAATTATGTGTATTTTAAATTATTAGAGATAAACGTGAACGATATTCATAACAAAGCTAAGTAAAGTCTCAGCTGGATGCATACAGACTCAGTTAGCGACTGTGGCGGGAATTCAAACGTTTGAAGCAAGGTGGTTCCGAGTTCCGAGGTCCTGTGAAGGTTCGAATGTGTTTCGCACCACTGGGGCTAAGATACGAATAAATGAGTGTGTGTGTGTGTGTGTGTGTGTGTGTGTGTGTGTGTGTGTGTGTGTGTGTGTGTGTGTGGATGAAAAATTTGGAAGTGTGTCATCCTGTCTCAGCTACTGCCCCTTCGTAAGGAGAAGCAGTCTTGGTATATAGATAGACTACACAGTGTCTACACCATGCCCTTCATCACCCCATCTATTAATATGACACACACACACACACACACACACACACACACACACACACACACACACACACACACACCTCATTGGGGGTCAATACATGCTATTCTCAACATACAGTCCATACACATTTTCGTTACCTTCATAGATAGCTTTAATAATCTGCATTTGTGTTTGTATTCATAGTCAGATTCAGTAAAATAGTTTCTTATACTAATAAGTTTGGTGTTTGATTTTCCTTAACCTTTTCATAAATATCATGAAACAGACAAGCAGACAGATATCCCATCCCCGGCCACCATGCACCTTCTCCCCAACCATGATGTACCCCTGTCCCTTCGAAAGAGAGGAGCCGGGAAGTTATTGGATTACATCACTGCAGAATGAATCGAGTATTTGTTAATGGCGGAAAAATGGAAAGTAATATCAAAGGAAACTCCATGAGTAAATAATACATGAACTATGCTGCTATAATAAAACCATGTGCAGTGTGGACAAAGTTAAACATAATGAAATGACAATATAAACAAATAAATCACATCCTTCTGCCTGCTTTAGTAGCTGCCTGTTGTCCGCATATGTCCAGTTGCGACTTTACTTAGTTTCCATATCAATGCCATTCAGTTTTGTCTCTAATTTAAAAGGCACACATTTATCATTAAAGATATCATTGCATTAATTTGAATCCGTAGCCTATATTCCAGTGTTTTACAAATAAATGAGGGTTTTGGTAGGAGTACGAAGTCAATTTGGAGCACGTTCATACACAATGGGAATTGACCAATGACCTCCCGAGAGCATCGCGCAGTTTTACTAATTCCACCTGCCGTCAGCTGACAAAATCAGTGCTTCAGACTCCCTGAAACAGACTATAGAAGATTGCAACTCGGTAAAAACAGACTGTCTGCCTCAATGATCCTCGTGCAGTCCGTATGTACTAATCCTAAGCCTTCAAATTCTGACGAACCTCTCCACCCACCTCATCTTTTGTCTTCCCACATCTCAGTCTCACATCGATTTTTTCAATTGTAATTTTTCAATCATAATTTTCTCCACAACGAGTGCTTCCCATTATACAGCGCTCAACTTCATAGAGTGTATTCATCTTCTCTTTTTCTGCCATACACCACCATCCGTACTTTTCTCAACACACTCAACCAACTTAAGCTTCTCTGTACTCTGTGAACCAAATGAATATTGATACTGAGCATGGCATCAGAGCCTGTCATCATGGTGCTCAGTGTTTTTAGTGATAGAGTTTTAACAGAGGAGAGAGGGAATATTAGAGATGGAAATGATTTTGAAAAATGAAGGTACATGTACAACCCTGTTTCAGAAAATTGTTTAAAACAAATCTTGAAAAACACCGTCCAATTTCGCAGCTGCCTTGGGTCATTGGTACAGCACATACGAAAGTATTTTACTTTCATTTGCATATACTCTGAGTATCTTTCATAATGCTTGTCTATCTGCTCTATCACATGCCATCTTTAGATCCATCATTGCCATAATCAGAGCAAATATCCGATTGACACTTCCTTAATCCACTACTGGAAACTTTGCATGGATAATATACAGCTAAGTAGGCATTAGGAATGCAGATTGCAGTTCTGATTGTGTGTATGTATGTATGTATGTATGTGTGTATGTATGTGTGTGTGTGTGTGTGTGTGTGTGTGTGTGTGTGTGTGTGGTGTGTGTGTGTGTGTGTGTGTGTGTGTGTGTGTGTGTGTGTGTGTGTGTGTGTGTGTGTGTGTGTGTGTGTGTGTGTGTGTGTGTGTGTGGAGCAAAATTTCAGACATGAGAAAGCTAGCAAAGTGAAAGCGACCAAGAGAATTAGAGACTAACTTGACTGCAAGAGTAATCGACAAGGAAAGGAAAATGGGAAGGAATTCTAGTATTTTTTCAGCGGTATGAAAAATGACCATGGTACAGTTGACGAACTAAAGGAAAGGTGTAACGCGGAACGAAATAGGCACGGGCGTTTAGAACAGTGCCAAAAAGTAGAACTGTGAGTGTAAATGTAATGAATATGCGAAAATTATGTCGAGACATACAACCAGTTATACAGCCAATTCTCACATAAATCCCTTGTTATACCTGGAGAGGGTTCAAGTCAAGCCGCAACTGTTCTATCTTCTCAATAGCAGCTCTTGCACGTGTGGGTATAATTCTTCCATTTGGCCAACTGATGACACGGTAAAGGCTGTAGCTGATGATAATATACTAGTTACCTTACCTTACACATGCACAGGATTTGAAGAATGAAAAAGATAAAAAGTACAAAAAAAAAAAATAATAATGGTGTGTAAAATAATGTAGTGGGAAATGAGAGGTTTTCTCATTCGGAGCTAATGGACTGGAGTGACTAGGCTAACAGACCTACTAGTAACCCATTCAGTAGGAGGACGTCTCGTTATGATTTCCATTTTTTTTTTTTTGAGACATTAATGTATTTGCCCATTTTTTGTCTTTGTATTTTCTTTCTCCTTTCTTCTCTCATTTTTCTGTTTGTCGACATTCCTTGTTTTCTCAACCAGTTAACTTTAAACGTGGTACAACTGTTCCTTTGGGAAATACGCACAGACTCTCTCTGTCTGTCTGTCTGTCTGTCTGTCTGTCTGTCTGTCTGTCTCTCTCTCTCTCTCTCTCTCTCTCTCTCTCTCTCTCTCTCTCTCTCTCTCTCTCTCTCTCTCTCTCTCATTTTGGTTGTTAATGGGTTTTATGGGGTCAAAGATCAAACCATACCCACGTACATATTAGTGAAATGTGGCAGGATCAACCCGTAGAGTTTACCAACTTTTGCAAGGAAGGGTGGGGAGAATGACGTCTTTGAGTGAGGGAGATTTTTTGTGAAGCCCATCCTTCATTCCTTTGTGAATGTTTGCAGTCCTTTTTTAGTGCATTCTTGCTACCGACAAAGTCATTCATTTAGGTTATGGTAAATCTTACCACTTGGAAAGGTTGGATGTAACCCTTATTAGCACTTGAACTTTCGCTATTGCAACACTATTTTGTTTACCTTAAAAGACACCAAATGTAGCGACAGGATTTACAGAAGCTAGGTCATCATCTAACTTTTTGATTTTCGAAAAGATCATCCTAAATATAGTTAAAATGTCTGGCAGTAGCAAGAAGAAAACATATAAGTCATTACTATAATGATGGTGTTAATACTGAACAAAAAAAAAAAAAAGTGAATAGTTGTATGAGAAGGTGATATGTGGATATTTTGGATGGTAGCGTTATAAGGACGGCAAATAGAATTACTTGTGTGAAATACGTATTTGTGGAGAATAGTGTACATGAAAGAGACTAAAGTCCATTAATTAACTTTGGCAGATGACAAAATTCATGTATCCCATTCGTATATCTACTTTTTTACTCACTACATACCGGTAACAATGATATGTTCTTATGTTCTTGCTAATACTAGGTGATGATAATCTGCATCAGAGAGGTCCCTTTTTACCAGTTCAATCTGATAACTTGATTTGTGTATAATTCATGCTACATTTAGTCGATTATATGCAGATTAGAAGGGATTTATGAACAGAATGAGATTCATTAACCCTGGATATGCATTGGTCTTTCTTAGTAACACCACAAGCATACCTGGGTATTATTCACCCGGCCCTGCAAGAAAATAATAAAAATGTTCAAATCAATATTTATTCATGGAACTTGGTGTGAGTGTGGAAGAACCTCTCTTGTTCACACTGATATATGTGTTAATGAAAATTTAATTAGTGGTAGCAATGTAAAAAAAAAAATCCTGATATCATTTTTGAAAAAAAGTTTGAGAGTTGATATCTAAATATGTAAAGGGGTAAAAACTTTTTTTTGTCATTACTTTATACTCCTTGCCTGCATCTTCAAAACCTCCAAAACACAGGCTGCTAGCTCCTTTTTTATCAGAAAACCAAAAGTGAAATACTGCTCATACAGTAGGCATAGCCGGGTGAATATCACATAACTACTGTAAACAATACATGAAGACCGAGGTGTAGAGCATTACCCACCCACCTAACACCGAATCTCAACACACAATGCAGCTACTAAGAGATAGAATGTTCTGGAGGTAAAGGAGCCATGTGTATAATACCGTGTTGCAATATCACCGGGTGAATTTCACCCAGGTATGCCTGTCCAGGGTTAATCCCCTGACGAACAGACTGTCCTCCCAAGGTAAAATAGTAGCCTTGTGTATCTTATCTATACTTTGAAAGTGTGTCTGTTTGTCAGTGAGTTTGTCTGCAATGAAGACTAAGGAAGAACTATCTAGGGGAATCAAAGGGGCCTTACAGGGGTAACATTTTACAGGAAATTAACTGGCATGGTTTTAATTTGCTAAAGTGTCACTCCTGATGGCCAGATTAGAACTAACCAAGTCAGCATCTTCAAAACGGTCGAAATGTTGCGGCCAACTACCGTATAATTTTTTTCTTCTATATCGATATTACAGTGGTCGGATGGGCGAGTTGGTGTGGTGGAATCGGATGGATCAGTGTGAGTGGGTGGACTGAATGGGTGGGTGAATTGGTGGGCAAGGTTCGCGTGTGGGTAGGGTCCGTGTGTGGGTCGGTAAGTGGACAGGGTTGACTGGGTGTGGTGGGGCAGCGTGGGTATACTGTATGAGTGGGTGGGCAGGATATGTGGTTGGATGGTTGAGTATGGGTGAGTGGATAGGAGGTTGGGCAGGGTAGATGGGTGGGAAGGGTTGGTAGGTGAGTAGTGGGAAAACAGTTCCATAGAGATTAGGTCCATAGGATGAATAGGACCATGGCAGGAATTGGTTCTTGGGAAACATCCCCGGTGAATTGAGGACCGGAAGTAACATAAGTCCAACGGGTGGAATGGGACCCCTGGGATCGTCTTCCAAATGGTTGACTCGGAGGGCACCAGGCAATGCCGGTGTGCGCGGTCATGGTTATTTTCCCTTTGTCTGGGGATCGCCTGGTACTCCTGATAGCCACAAATAAAGTATCAACCACATCATAGCACTGAGTAGGTTAATCAAGTGTTGATTACAAGTAAAAACATTTATTTTGGATGATATCGTTACGCAGCCGAAAATTTGGAAAGGTTGAATGGGTGTATAGTGCATTTTACTTTAGTAGTCTCATGACTGTTTTACTGTTTTCTTTCTTTCCTTTTCTGTTTGTGGATCTTACACATTCAGTTTACTGTATACTGATGAGAAATTATGTTAGGATGATGCACCTGATGGTGATGATGATGATGAAAGGTTTAACTTAAAATATATCGATTACACGAGCAATATGAAGGGAAACTGTCAGTTTTTGCTAAATATCAGTCTTCCTCAGAATTACCATCTGCATTATCCTTTTTATATGTGTCCCTAAATATACTGATATACAAACTGATTTCACCAATCTGACCAGCCCGCAAATAAAATTCACGTTCTGTGACGAACAGCTGCCCTCTTGGATGAATTATGAAAATGAGAAGGTACATGTGATAAGAGGTAGAAGTGAGAAATGCAAAACTGATATGGGGCTGATAAAGAGAAAAAGAAGGACGAGGAAACGAGGGATGAGAGATGCGGGGAATAGTATTCTCTCTCTCTCTCTCCGCATCAGCTCCAAACTTATCAACTTATTACGTCCCGCTTCCTCATTAAATTAGAAAGTCCTTGATGACATGAGGACCTCGGGGATTCCTGGCTTAATATGCCGAGCTTGGGTTGGCTAGAGAATGATAAGTATTTCTGGATGGAATTAACTGGTTAGGACAGACTTAGCTTAATTATAACCACTTAATATGCATAATAAAATTAGGTGTGGGGGAATGTTTTCTTTTCTTGTAATTTATGGTATCATAAGCATGTGCTTGGATATGCATCGATAAGCATTTCTAGATGGAATGAAATGACTAGGACTGATACAGTGTAATGATAAGCACTTAATAACTCGGACTCAAATAGGGCAAATATGTCTTTTTTGTAATTTATGGTAATAATTATGTATTACTTAAACATTATTAGCCTACAGAATGTTAAGTGTTGCTGGATAAATTGAACTGATTCGGGTGGAGTTTGTATAATGTGATTAGTATGTAGGTTATACTAAATATGAGCCATTTTTCAGTATGCAGCTCAAGGCAATGTAGTATTAATAACTAGTTAAATATTACCTGGCTTCAAAATGGCTAGTATTTCAGGACGAATGACCAAGCTTATTTTATTTAAACTGTTAATTATATTTGGGTTATCATTAATGATATTTCGGATTAACATTAATCTTTGGTACCATCTCTTGGTAGCTTCTTCTCTCGTATTATATTTCACCGGACGCCAGGTGACTTTGCTCGTGTGAGAGTAAATAACGGTAGCCTGATACGGTACACCCTCACACAACGACCCCCTCCCCCCCCGCAACACACATGCACGTTCTGCAACTGTATGTGTTTTCAACAAGCTTGAGTATAGTCTTCTAGTTGTGGCAGGAATTATTAAAAAAAAAATCATCTTACTGGAAGATTTCGCTGGTTAGGAGATGCTTAGGTTACTTTGTTTTTAAGATTTTTTTTTTTTTTTTTTAGCCTGTATACAGTATATTACTACTAAAAACGTTATTCAGTTTAGGAAAACGCTCTAGTAGTTACGAAGTTAATGAGAACTATGTCCAATCCTTCCGTTACGAAGAGTCTTTCCTAAGTAGGAAAAAAAAAATAGAGACAGTAACTATGAAGCATTAATTGTCCTTGGGCGAAACGAATTAATATTACTAATCAATGTAACGGTATACAGTTAATATGGTGCAACTATGGCATATGTCCACTATAACGCAGCCAATAAAGCCAAGGCCCGTTTCCATTTTTAAAAATTCATTTTTAAAAAATCGTAGCTATTTTTATTCCCTTTCTTTATACAACTGTGCTGCTACATCCAAAATAAAATGACCCTATTATTTGATCTTTCACTATACAGTATATAACTACTAGTATTACTTTTCTTCAGATTTCCGGACAGCCAGTTGCCTATTTCAGTAAATTCTTCTAATTGTCAGGAACCAGTTCATTATAACAATATCCCCACACTCCAACAGTGGCGGTGCTGGTGGTGCATGGTTTGGCACGTTCAGCTCGCACCTGGAAGAGCGTGATGTCGATTCTAAGTTGCGCCACACTGTTGGACAGTCTGGCTGTTGTTTGTTCACTTAACGGTGCATGGATGTATCATCCACCATTATGGGTCATATTCTAGGGAAAGTTTGGGATTTGTCTACCTTAATCACCATCTTCCTGTTCAGTTCATATGCATTTTTCTAATGTTCTATACCCCTCTTGTTCTACAGTTCGTCTTTACTTTTATCTACTCCCATATAATGTTAGACACAAAAGAGAGGTGTAGATTTTCTCATGTGAGACCAAGGGAATCATCATAAACTGCTCTCTTGAGGTTTATTGTTTACCAGAACGACCATCATCTCTCGATTTTTTTTTTTTTTTTCGAGTTGCTCTTCTTCAGGATAAGTACAATTCTCACTTTTATAGCCACCTCTCACCAGTACACGGAGGTTGAGGGCAAATGCGTGTGTATGAAGGGTCCAACTCTCACCAAATTGTACTGTTACACCTACACTAGTGACACAGGAAATATACTCGTATCTATATCTGTATCTATCTATCGATCAATCTACTGTCTATCTATCTATCTATCTATCTATCTATCTATCTATATATATATATATATATATATATATATATATATATATATATATATATATATATATATATATATATATATATATATACGGTATATACTAGATATATACTAGATACATACATACGTAGATTCGGTTAGCATTAATAGATTGAGTTATTACCGCTAAGTCGCGAGAGTAGATGTTCTTGTCCTTTTATGAATATGCGTGTCATAGTTTTGATTTAACCACTCATCACCAACTTAACTGCTGTCTGCTTTAACCTTTTCGGGGTTACTCACATTTTTTTTTTTCCACATAAAGGTGAGTCACAGTAGTTTTAGGGACTTGTGAAATGAGGTGCAGCATCAATGGCGTGTGAAGAAAATCACTCTCCTGTCTCCTCCCTGTTCCTAAACCTTCCTTTTCCCGTCTTTTTTATTCTGTATTTTGCTTTTCGTTCACATTTCTTCTTCCACATATCGCTGTTTAAATTTTCATCATTGCTGTCTTCTCCAAGAAATGCTGTGGTTCGGTATTTAATGTACTCGTCTTTTCATCCTAAGGTCTTTAGTGGAAAAGTTTCTAGAGAAGGGAAATAAGTTACGAGTATTATGCGGCCTTTATGAATGAAAGCATATGAAAGAGTGGATAGCCCAGTAAAGTGTTTCTATGTGAGCGCGTGACGAGCGAAAGAACGTTTATACATACACCTGTCATCACAATTTCATCTTCATGTAAACTTTCAGCATTACTGGTGAAGTGAGCAATAGCAGTAGAATAGCTGAGCTAAAATAATTACTTTCTCACGTTTCTTCGCTCTCTCTCTCTCTCTCTTTCACACACACACACACACACACACACACACACACACACACATACACACAAGCGCGCCGGGGCGCACGCGCGCGCACAAACGAGAGTGAAAAACAACTCATACCTCGCATAGGTCACTTTCAAAGTGCATTGAGCCGATTTCATAGTGGAGCATGTCAGCTGAACACCTCGGTACATTCCCTTCGAAAGCTGGGATTCCAAGGGATTTATTTGGTCTCGTGAGTAAATATATAGCTAAAAAATTCTTTAATCTATCTACTCCCTGCGGAAAGAATCTCCTCTATATCACATAGTAGAAAAACTGTTAGCCTCTGAAAACCATCGCTGTCGGGCTATGTCGTGTCTGGCTGGGCCTGGTTGTGTTGGGCAGCTCATTTCTCAGCTGAACGTACACATCGTTTTGATACGCTTGCTCGTTTTCCTCGCTGCGCTCGCTTGCTCGTAACAAGGAATGTGGAAAGTATTAAGTATATATGTAGTAAATGGGAAACTGATATATGCTACGAAGAGTATTTATGAAGGAGATAAAGCTGCAGTGTTTGTGGATGGTTAATTGAGTGATTTTTCCTCTCTGAATGTTGGTTTGAAACAGGGATGTGTCATTTCTTCATGGCTGTTCAATCTGTATCTGGATGGGATGGTAAAATAGATACAAGGTAGGGCAGCTGATGTTGGCGCAGCCCTAATGTAAGAGGAGAGCGTTTGGAACCTTCTGTCCTGTTTTTTGAAGATGATACTGTATTGTTAAGTGAAGAGGAATGGGAGCTGCAAGGCTTGGTGAAGAGCGTGTAAGGAACGGAATCTAAAGGTGAATGTAGGGAAGAGTAAAGCTGTAGTCTTCGGGAGGTATGAAGTCAGTGAATGTACAGAGAGACTGGATAAGGAGGAAATGAAACATGTGAGTTGATTTAAGTACCTTGGTAGCGTGATGAGTAAGGATGGAAGTTTAGAGGATGAAGTGCTTGAAAATGTACAACAGGAAAGAAAGGTTGCTGGTTCTTTGAGCGCAGTGATAAGAAATGGGGAAGTGGGCATGGAAGTACAAAAGTCACTGCATGATAGTATTGTGATACCAACTGTAACATATGGAAGAGAAGTTTGGACCTTGTTGGAAGAACATAAGTCAAGGGTGAGAACAGTGGAAATGTTTTATTTGAGAGGAGCATGTGGAGTTCCATGGAGTGAGAGACTGGCAAATGAGCAACGAAGGAGAGTTGTGGTGTGGATATGGATGTGATAGAAAGCGTAAGGAGAAGTACTCTGAGGTAGTTTAGCTATGTGGAGAGGATGGAGAGCGAGAGACTAACGAGCCGAGTGTATGTGAGTGAGGTGGAGGGTGGAAGAGGGGGGGGGGAGACCGAAGATAAGATGGAGGGATGGATTGGAGAGGTATATGAGAGAGGGGGGTGTGAGCTGAGGGGAGGCCAGTGAAATGGAGGAGGACAGGGTAACACGGAGGCGATTTGTTTGTGCCACCCCTTAAGACGTTTGGCTATACATAGGTTGACAGAGAGTCTCGCAATGTGTGTGCCGGCCACGCTTTCAAATCATCAGCCATGCGAACAATCTTTAATGAACTTGCACATTGGGACCGTTTCGGTTCTGTCGATGACATAAAATGACATTGACATACAGAAACATAGTCATTACAGCAATTCACCTTTCTTATGCATCATTCTTCCTAGAGTTACCCATTCCTAGAATCACCATCATGGAAAAAGTAAAATTCTGGCTGCGATCCTCCCTTCGAGGACATGCCCGGTGTCCTTCAGTAGACCAAGTATGGACAGCTATACATCCTCACCTCTCATATCCTTTACTTCGACAGATTTATTCTAATCCCAATAAAATCATCTGGCTGCAGTACTACAGTATATAATAGACAGCACTGAACCACGATGATGCTATACTATTCAAGGTAGTAGTGTTGAATTTGATAAACCTACATGCATCAGAGGACTCTTCTGAGTTATATCATACCATCCACCGATAAAAACAGGTAAACAGAATATATTGCCTTGCTGAATTGACAACTGTACAATATTTCCGACCCCTTTACTTAAGCTGGATAGAGGTTTCCAGGTACTCAAGAAAAAAAAAAAAAAACGTTCTGGAGGGGCTAAATGGTTAATTAGGATGTGCTGATTTTCCACACTCTGTTTATTGTTTTAAGCAGAAAATTATCATCTTGGCGTAGCCAGCATTCAATAGAAAAATCGGTATATCAGTGAAGGGGTGCATCAGGGTTCTTTATTGGGAACAACTGCTGCTGTCATATAACAACTTCAGTACAGAAAGATATTATACTCGTGTATATATATACATATATATATATATATATATATATATATATATATATATATATATATATATATATATATATATATATATATATATATATATATATCCGTCATCCAATCCTACATTGCCCCATGAGGAGCGTAGGAGCCCGGGGCTAGGCAGTTGGTTCCGACTTTTAAGATGAGAGTGACCAGCCTCACTCATCCCTGAGTGGCATTGAATGAGCAATCAATCCCAATCACCCCTTGGATATAAACCTTCACCGGCTCAATCCGACTGGAGTGCAATGATTACCCGCTAAACCACCAGGCGCCAAAATTTGGTTATATGGTTACCACCCAGCGTAGTAGATGGTTTCCTGGTGTACAGGAAACAATTTGGCTTGTCACTCTAGAGACACCCACAGGCAGAAGGAGGAGGAAAGAATGAAGGAAAGAAAGACAGAAGAGGATGGAAGGAAAGAAGGATGGAGAGGAAAGGGCAGACACCCGTCGAGTGAGTGGATGATGAGCGCCCCCACCTACCACAAACGTAAAATTAATATACTGTAAAAATATTTGGAATAATAACAATTTCTCTGTGCATACAAAAATCAAACTTTATAAGGTAATGGTTAGGAGTATCTTAATTTATGGACACGAGTCTTGGTACAGCACAGTGACTATGGAAAATAAATTCTTGGTGTTTGAAAATAAAGCACTTAGAAGAATATTAGGAGTTAAGTGGTGGGAAAGGATACCAAATAGTAGAATTAGAGAAATAACGGGAGTGCAGCCGATCGATGAATATGTTAGATTCTCACGATGGAAGTGGCTAGGACATGTGTATAGGAGACAGGGAATAGTACGAGGTACACCAGGGTGGGTGGCACCTGGTAGGAGAGGTAGAGGAAGGCCAAAAGAGACGTGGGTGAGGACAATGAGACGGGAAGCTGGAGATGAGTGTTGGGGAGATCTTGAGGAGTTAGCACAAGATAGGATGTGGTGGTGTGAGTTCATCGAGGCCCTATGCATCCCCGAGGGTGCCACAGGAAATGATTGATTGATTGATATATATATATATATATATATATATATATATATATATATATATATATATATATATATATAACAGAACGTAGGAAGGAAAAACAAATGAGAAAAAAAAAAAAATCCATACACCAGATTATTGGCGTCCTCCGTTCATAAAATATCTGTAACAGTTAGACTTGAACAGCTGTGGGTTGAAATTTGGAGGAAAACAACTCTGGGGAAGCGAATTCTAGAGAGATGCAGTTCTGGGAATGAAAGAATTCTGACAGGCAGAAGTTCTGCAATATGGCTGAGTGACATTCCAGTCATGAGCGCTACCAGATGCCCGTGTAGAACGAGGGAAGGCATGGAGAGGTGGCACCATATATATATATATATATATATATATATATATATATATATATATATATATATATATATATAATCATCAACCGTTTGAGTATCCACTGCAGGACCGGCCTATCCCGACCGAAGTCGGGACAATACACAGTGGCTTAGGCTGTCTGGTAGAGATTGTATGTAAGGTGAGAAGTGCTTATAAGTGTAATTGTAGTGTTGGAGTGGCTTTGGATGTTTATGTACTCTGTGAACCAAGTGTAATCGGCCCGCGCAAGCCGACTGGGTGCAAGCATACTTTATAGTAAGCGACACTAGTTCAACCACAGCACCCCTTGCGTCCACCAATGCAGTACGTGGCTGGGTGAACACTCTCAAAGTTTATTACCCTGGCGTGGCGCGAGCCCTGGCTCATCCGTGTATGAAACGCACACTCTACCACTGTACCACAGAGGTTATATATATATATATATATATATATTCAACAAACAAGGGATGAGGCTATGACACCTAATATCTGACTTGACTCGTATCTCTGACTGGGGTAAAAATAATCTGGTTGTTTTTAATGCATCTAATACTCAGTTTTTACACCTATCAGCCCGACAAAATCTTCCACAGGTATATCCACTAACGTTTAATAATATTCAGCTTAATCCTGCATCATCCTTGAACCTGCATGGGTTTTCATTTACTCGGGACTTATCTTGGAAAGATCGTATTACATCTCTTGTAAAATCTGCTTCCAAGAGATTAGGTGTGCTAAGCCGACTCCATTCCTTCTTTACCCCTGCACAATTGTTGACTCTATACAGGGGTTTTATCCGCCCCTGTGTGGAGAACAACTCTCATGAGTGGGGAGGCTCCCCACATACAGCCCTTCTCAGTAGGGTGGAGTCAAAGGCTCTTCATCTCATTAACTCTCCTCTTACTGACTCCCTTCTACCTCTGTCTCTTCGCCGCACTGTTGCATCTTTGTCTCTTTTTCTATCGCTACTTCAATGGTCACTGCTCCTCTGAACTGTCTGCATGCATTCCTCCACCTCTACGACGGGCGCGTAGCACCCGATTAGCAGCAAACTCTCATCCCTCTTCTGTCCAATCTCTAATGCAAGAGTTAACTGTTACTCCCAGTCCTTCATTTATGCAGCAGGTCAACTCTGGAACTGTCTCCCTCTGTCTGTATTTCCTGCTGCCTATGATCTCCAGTCTTTCAAACGTAGTGTGTCCAGGCATCTCGAAATGATCGGATCTTGAATTTGTCTCTCTCTTGTATTTTGTTTTTCTCTTGGAAGGAATTATAATAGCGGGCCCACGGCCTTTGGTTTCTTCTTCCTCGCATAAAAAAAAAAAAAAAATGATGTTATTCCGATTAGCACTGAGCTCTCGTTCTGAATGCATTAGAAACTGTCACTAGAAAATATCATCACTTATTTTTCTGCCTCCAAGCATTTTTCAGCGATACCGAAATGCCCTCAGGTTATAGCAGTAGTATTCTTGATCTACCTGAAGGATAGTTCAGTAAATCTACTACCAAATATGTCACGAATAAAAAAAATTGTAACAGAAATGAAAACATCTCTAACGTTATCGCATTTCATTCATAAGCATCATAAAAAAAAATCAGTTTGTCGCACTTCAGCTTTCCATGTATCTAATGATTTCCTGATGCACTGTTCAGGTGCGCAAATCACTATTTACTCTGACGGAGGTAAGCGGTAATCCTACAGTGTGAGTCAAGCGGGAAGTGGCTGAATTTTGA
This sequence comes from Coenobita brevimanus, assembly GCF_032717465.1. Taxonomy (NCBI): domain Eukaryota; kingdom Metazoa; phylum Arthropoda; class Malacostraca; order Decapoda; family Coenobitidae; genus Coenobita; species Coenobita brevimanus. The sequence continues at coordinate 14,303,447 of NC_136958.1, forward strand.
ATTGAGAATATACATACCTGTCTGAAGTATAGGTGTTCCTTTTCCGTTTCCTCGTTCATTAACAAGTATTCTTTTGTGTCATTGCTTTTAACTATAAAATTTGAACGAAGGATTGACCAATTTCGGGGAGGCGGGTGGAACTGTCAGTTAAATAATAAAAGTAAATTAGGCTATTCAAACTAACACCAATAGTACACAAACAGGTCTAAGGTATTCACTTGCAGTTTACGCGTCAGCTTTGTAAGTTGCTTTTATACAGTAAGATAAGCCTCACCCTTAAAGAGTACTAACTACTGGAGAATAATTTCATTTAAAGCTTCCCAGGGACGCTTAAAGTACACAGTAATTGTTTTGCAGTGTTCTCTCTCTCTCTCTCTCTCTCTCTCTCTCTCTCTCTCTCTCGGTCAATGACGTCCAGTCTCTAAGAAGCATTGTATATGGCAGCTAAATCTGCTTCTTTCCAGCTAAATCAAGATTTCAGATGAATAAATTAGACTTCATAGAGTTATGCCGCAGAAAATACAGCAGGGGTCGAAGTCACAGTCAAATTTTTATTGATGCACCACCTATACAGTAGTTACTGTGATTTTTCCCAGGACTGACAAAACAAGTCTGCAGATTTATCCCATGTCTCCTGTTCCTACTAGAAAAACAAATCCTGGTTACCAGATCAGGATTTGTTTAAGCACTAAGGACACGAAAAGAAGAGTGCATAAATCTTCCTATCTTTAGTTTATCTTGGAAAGATAAATATATTACCAATATTTTAAGGTCCATTAGCTTAGTAACACCTTTTATTCAGTGACTTACTTTGCGTATTACACCTTAACATTCTATTATACTGTGTTTATGTTTTAATATCGTTATAAAATGCATTAATGACGTCCTATAGGATACTGACGTCAAATGAGCAACATAAATCGGTAACGAAGAGCTTATAATAAATCTCCAACAGACAATCGGTAATAAATATGTCAAGGATTCCCAACACTATTGCACGGAGTAATTGGTGAATATCAGCACGCATGTACTGCTCATACACACTAAAAAATGAACGCATGTGTGCATAAGAGTATCCACTATGGTTACACATACATTGCATTCATTAATATAGAAAGAATGGCTTATAATATCTTAATACTCACAATGTATCTTACACACACACACACACACACACACACACACACACACACACATTATATATACATTCAAGCCTCGGTAACTCGGACTATTTGGGGGGGTAACTCGTTCCGAATTATGCAATTGTCCAACCTACACTGATTTGTACTCTAAATCCGCATAAATCATCACATTTTCATGCATACAACTATTAAGGCTCAGCAGAGTACAGAATATGATAACTATGATGTCTCTTAACATTATATATACTTTCTGTGCAATGCTCAATGACAATTTCCGCTTTTCATCACCTCCCTTACGACTCAGAGACTTTGAAGCACCACGAGATGACAGTTAGATAAGTAAATCCTGGCAAAATCACAAGAAAATACTGCAACACAAAAGTACAGTAGCTGGGCACAGTATCATTCACGTGACATCATGACTGCTCGCAGTGTAAATAGTGAGAGATTGGCGACGGGTAGACTTCACAGCGGAAGTGGTGGGGCGGGATTATTGAATAGAGGCAGTGCAACTTTGATTTTTCAGATGCCCGTTTAATGATCCCCTTGTCCGACCTATACGGGGATCCGAGTTATGAGTGTCCAACTTACAGAGGCTTGACTTTATACACACACACACACACACACACACACACACACACACACACACACACACACACATATATATATATATATATATATATATATATATATATATATATATATATATATATATCATCAGCCGTTTGAGTATCCACAGCAGGACCAGTCTATCCCGACCGAAGTAGGGACGATACAGCGTATGGCTCATGGCCTTTGGTTTCTTCTTCCTCTCATTAAAAAAAAAAAAATGCTTAGGCTGTCTGGTAGAGATTGTATGCAGGGTGAGAAGTGCTTGTAAGTGTGATTGTAGTGTAGTGGCTTTGGATGTGTGTGTAGTCTGTGAACCAAATGTAATTGGTCCGCACAAGCCGACTGGGTGCAAACATACTTTACAGTATGCGACACTGGTTCAACCACAGCACCCTTGGTGTCCACCAAAGCAGTACATGGCCGGGAGAACGCTTCCAAAGTTTATTACCCTGGTGGGGCACGAACCCTCGCTCTCCAGTGTACGAAAACGCACACTTTACCACTGTACCACAGAGGCTCCATACATATATATAGGGAAAGAACCCCACTGATAACCTGGCTCATCCCCGAGTGGTGAATAGAGAAATGTCTGGAAGATATACCTGGTACCGTCTCCGACGACGCGGACCATGGGTCCCACTATATGGAACTATAGATATACAGGGCTCAACCGAATATACTGGATAAGAGGGCACAAAAATTGCACCTCACTAGAAACTATGTAATAGGGTGGTAGGATTATTTGCCAGAATCCCCCCAGCCAAACATGAATTTAACTGATAATGATTTTACGGGCGTTCCTGTTGGATCATCGTCTACTTATGGTCCAACCGCACTGCCTCGTGTGCTTATGGGCAGTGTGCCACTGATATTGAGCAGGCATTTTCTCAGCAAGTCATAGACCAGAACATTAAACAAACTGAAATTCATAAAAATTTACATGGACAATGTAAGAAGCCTCACAGATTACAAACTTGATATCTTAATGACTGAATTAGAAAACATTAGTTGGGATATTATAGGTCTAAGTGAGACTGACAGGAAATAAAAAAAAATTCATTCGCCTTCAGGACAGGAGCCATCGATTTTAATACAGAGGAAGGCAAAGTGAATGAGTTAATGATGTAGGCTTTCTAATTAACAGAAACCTTGCAAGGAGCACTGTTAAGTTCACCAGTGTATCGGACAGAATAGCACAGACTGTAATTGGGTTATGCAAAAGATACACCTTAGAATAAATACAAGTATATGCACCGACCTCTCAAAGCACAGATGAAGAAAGAGAAACATTCTCTGACGACTTCTCTCGGATTGTGGAGGAAGAAAAGACCAGTTATACTATACTCATGGGAGTCATGGGAGACTTAAAGAAAAAGTTGGCAAATCGAAAAATGGAGAAGCATGTAGGAGAAAATTCGGAGTAGGAGAGAGGAGTGACTGAGGTGAAATGGTGGTAAATTTTGCTGAAATGTATAACATGAGAATAATGAATACATTCTTCCACAAATGAAGAGGGAGAAAATGGGCCTGCAGAAGTCCAAACGGAGAAAGAAAAAATGAAATCGATATCATTATAGCAGAAGAACAACAGTATCACTAATGTCACATTCACCAACAAAGTAAATTCAGGAAGCGACACATAGACTGGTGGGTTGCACAGTCAGGTTCAGTTCAGAAGTGAAAGAAAGAACATGATTAAACATAGAAATATCTATCTATCTATCTACCGTATAGCCAGAGACCTCAATCCCGTTAGGGATGGCCACAAAAAATCACCTCCATGTCTCCCTGTCCCCTGACATTTTCCTGCCCTCCCTCCGGCTCACACCTTCCTCTCTCACATACCTTTCATGTCCATCCCACCATCTCATCATCGGTCTCCCCCTCCCTCTCTCCCCCTCCACCTAGTTTACATGCACTCTCCTTGTTAGTCTCTCGCTCTCCTTCCCCCTCATGGTCAAACCACCTCAGTGTAATTCTCCCAACGCTTTCCATTATATCTACATCCACACCACAACTCTCCTTCACTTCCTCATTTGTCAGTCTTGTTCTCCATGTACCTCCACATGCTCCTCTCGAATAACTCATTTCCACTGCTCTCAGTCTTGATTTGTGTCCTTCCAACAAGGTTCAAGTTTCGCTTCCGTACGTTAGGGTTGGTATTACAGTACTACCATTCAGCATCTTTTTTTTTTTACTTCCATGCACACTTTCTTACTCCTTATCATTGCTTTCAAAGAACCAGCTACCTTTGTTCCTTGTTGTACCCTTTCAAGCATTTTATCCTCTAAACTTCCATCCTTATTCATCGCACTACCTATGAACTTAAATGCACTCACATTTTCTATTTCCTCATCATCCAACCTCATTGGGCATTCAGTGATTTCATTTCTCTCGAAGGCCACAACTTTACTTCTCTCTACATTCACCTTTAGATTCCTTTTTTTTTACACACCGTCCCAAACTTATTCACGAAGCCTTGCAGCTCCCCTTCTCCTCCACTTAACGGTGCAATATCATCTGCAAACAACAGAACAGGAGGTTTCCAAACGCTGCCCTCTCTCATTAGGGCCTCTCCAACATCCACGGACCAATACTGTATCCCTTTAATAACTCCATCCATATATAGACTGAACAATCATGAAGACATGACACATACTTGTTTTAATCCAACATTTAGATAGAAAAATTCACTCATTTCATCATCCACCAACACTGCAGCCTCAACACCCTAATACACACTCTTCCCGGATTCAACAGCTTCTCATTTAATGCATATATTCTTGCCTATCCACTCTGTCATAACCTGTCTCCAAATCCATGAAGGCTGCATACAAGTTCTTTCCATTTTCTAGAAATTTTTCTACTAAATACCTTTGGATGAATAATTGATTTACAAGACTTCTTCCCTTCATAAAATCTCCCTGTTCTTCTAGTACTTCCCCTGCTGCTTCCCTAACTTTGTCAATAAGTATCCTACCATGTACTTTTCCTATTACAGTAAGAAGACATATGCCCCTATTACTACCACACACTTCATTATCCTCTTTTCCTTTTTTAAACTGGAATAATTATACCTGATTTCCAATCCTCCGGACTCTACCTTCCTCCCAGGCCAATCTACATATCGTACATATCCGTTCTACTACCATCTCTCCCGCATGCTTCAGCGTTTCACCCCTCACTCCATCAATTCCTGGGGCTTTCTCCGTTTTGATTTTAGTCATTGCTTCCACTACTTGCATATGACGAGTAGGTGAATGCGAGCACATTTTTGGCAATGAAGCAAAACTAATCTGTTTATTGTTTTTCCGACTGTTACATTTACTTGTTAGATATGAACGGTTTCCCATCTGTTCTCTTTTTTACTGTCATGTCAGCAACACTGCAATTCAGTTAACAAAAGAACTGCCCTGAAATCATTTCTCCTTTATTCATTTATTTTCTACATACCCTAAGTTGATAATTATGAACGGTGATTGCCATTATCTGTCAGTGTTGTCAAACAAAACTGTCCATTAATCCAACAGACTGCATTTCGAACACAACCCTGAAGACTGAAGACTACGCACAATTGTACGTTTGGTTCATTCACTTCGTCTCTTACAGAATAAGTAATTCTTGCAAGAGCTGCCTTCCATTGCTTTGATTATTTCCTAGTCCTGTAGTGGTGTGGTAATACGAGGCGACTTGTACGATGACTGTTCTCCCTTGTGCTTTCCTCCCGATATCAACGAATTCACTTTTCTATGGTTCTTCTTACACTAAATGTTTGTACTATCTGTTTGGGACTCTTGTCCTCAAAATAAAAATAGATCCTGCCCTCTCTTCTCTTCCAAGTACTGTACTTGGATGCTAGCTGCTTTCCCTTTTCATACCAAGGCATATATTATGTCTGTTTGACGTTTTGTGTCAAGATGTATCATGTAACGGCCAGGCGATCATTGCCTGACTGAATATGGTTCACATATTCACATTGCATCATTTGGACCCCCTGAGGGTAGGGGGGTTTCAAGAATACTCCCCCAGTATCCCTGCTTGTCGTATGAGGTGACTAAAAGGGTTGGTGGTGGGTTAGTGTCCCACCCATAAAAAGAACTAACTAAAAAGGCAAACAAAGCGCCTCGGACAAGGACGAACCATACGTTGACGACTAAGAAACGGACAAAGGACATTCTCAGGGTGGGGACATGGAATGTGCGAGGAGTGAATAATGAAGTGAAAGAGAGAGAGATTGTGCAGGTGCTTGAGGATGCAAGAGTGGATATATGTGGATTGACTGAAAGTAAATGGCAAGGTGAAAGGGTGAGAGAATGGGAATACGGTTTAGGAATATGTACAGGAGTTAATGAGAATGAGAGGGCAAGAGAGGGAGTATGTCTGACGATAAACAAGAAGTGGAAGGAGAATATAAGACAGTATGGAACAATGGGTGCAAGGATTGTATGGGTAAAGATGAAAGTAGGTATACAAGCTTGGGCGACTGTGTGTGCGTATGCGCCGACAGAGGACCGAGTGGCAAGAGTGAATGATGAGTTTTGGGCAAGTGTAGAAGCATGTATGGACAAGTTTCAGAGGTGTGAGAGAGTGTTCTTGATTGGAGACATGAATTGCTAAGTCGGGAATGTACGAGTGGATGGAGTGGTTGGTCAGTGAGATGTGCCAGCTGAAGTAGATGGGAATGGTAGAGCTTTGGTGGACATCTGTGCTGGTAAAGGGTTAGCAATAGCTAACACCTACTTTCGGCATAAGATGATCCACAGGTATACATGGAGGGTTATGAGGAGGATGGACGGTGAACTTGTTGAACAAAAGGCAATGATAGACTATATGTGTGTGGATGAACGAATGAGAAGACAAGTGGTGGATGCAAGAGTGTGGAAAGGGTGGGATCATGGAATCTCGGACGATTACTTAGTGATGGCCAAGGTAAGGCTGCAAAGAAAATGGTTGAAGAGACGAAGGGGAAGACAGGAGGAAACAGTTCCTGTGAGAAGAGTGGAGAAAATGGCAGAGTATAAGAGCATAGTGGAAGAAAGATTGGGAAAGTATGAGTCAGAGCAGATGGAAGGGGTGGAAGACGTATGTAAGATATTCACAGAAGAGATAGGCGCAGCATGTGAGGTGGTTTGTGGAGTGAGGAGATGCAGGGGTGTGCAAGGGACAGCATGGTGGAATGATGAGGTGAAACGAGCTGTGGAGCAAAAGAAGAAGGCATATAGTGAATGGCTAGCGAGAAGAGGTAGGGGAGAAGATGAGAGAGAGAAGAGAGAGGTATATGTGAGCAGGAGAAGGAAGATGAAGAGACTGGTGAAGAAGAGTAAGAAGAAAGTGGATGTAGTGTTTGGGAGGGATCTGAGTGTGAAATGGAGGGGGAGTAAGAAATTGTTTTGGAAGGAGGTAAAGAAAGTAAGGCAGTGTGAAAGTGGTTATAGTAGGGGAGTGAAAGATAGGAATAATAGATTGTTGGTGGAGAAGAAAGAGAAACTGGGGAGATGGAAGGAGCACTTTGTGGGTATGTTGAATGTAGAGAGTGAGAGCAGTGCGAGTATAAGTGGTTGGGGAATGGCTGGGAAAAGGAGAGACGAGAGGAGGGAGGAAGAGAGCAATAGGGCGGAAATAGTGGAAGTAATGAAGACGATCAAAATGGGAAAGGCCCCAGGAATTGATCGAGTGTGTGGTGAAATGCTGAGGTAGTGGGGTGAGATTGTAGTGGAGCGGATATGGAAATTATGTACATTGGCTTGCGAAGAGGGAAGGGTTCCGGAGGACTGGAAATCAGGTATAATTGTTCCTTTATACAATGGAAAAAGGGAGAGAGAAGTATTTGGTAACCATAGGGGTATTTGCCTTCTTAGTGTGACTGGAAAAATATATGGCAGAATACTCATTGATAGGGTTAAGCATATAACAGAGGAGCTGGCTGGAGAAGAACAAGGGGGATTTAGGAAGGGAAAAGTGTGTGTAGGTAAGATATTTGTTCTAAGATGTTTAGTGGAGGAGTATCTAGAGAAGGGAAAGAAAGTGTATGCTGCCTTCATGGACTTGGAGAAAGCTTATGACAGAATAGATAGACAAGGTATGTGGAAGGTACTGAGAATATATGGAGTGGAGGGGAAATTGTTGAATGCTGTGAAGAGTATGCACGAAGGAGCTAGGGTTACGGTGCGAGTGGATGGTGAGCTGAGTGAGTACTTTGATCTCAGTGTGGGACTGAAACAGGGTTGTGCAATGTCTCCATGGCTGTTTAATATATACATGGATGGGGCTGTAAAGGAGGTGCAAGGTAGGGCAGTGGATGTGAGGCTGGCTCTGAAGAATGAGGGTGAGATTTGGAAGATTCCAGTGTTGTTGTTTGCTTATGATACAGTATTGTTGAGCGAAGACGAATGGGAGTTGCAAGGTTTGGTGAATGAATTTGGGACAGTGTGTAGGAAGAGGAATCTGAAAGTTAATGTAAACATGAGTAAATTTATGGTGTTTGAGAGGAATGAAGTCACAGAATGCAAGGTGAGGTTGGATGGCCAGGATATGGAGAATGTGAGTGCATTCAAGTACTTGGGTAGTGTGATGAGTAAGGATGGAACTTTGGGGGATGAAGTGCCTGAAAGGGTACAGCAGGGAAGGAAGGTTGTTGGTTCACTGAAAGCAGTGATGAGAAATAGGGAGGTGAGTATGGAAGTTAAGAAGTCACTGCATGATAATATTGTGATCCCTACCCAGACGTATGGAAGCAAGGCATGGACCTTGCAAGAGAGGAACAAGTCAAGAGTGAGAGCAGTGGAAATGAGCTACTTGAGGGGAGCATGTGGAGTGATATGCAGGGACAGGTTGACGAATGAAGAAGTGAAAGAACGTTGTTGGGTGGATGTGGATGTGGTTGAGAAGATTAGGAGAAATACACTGAGGTGGTTTGGACATGTGAAGAGAACGGAGAATGAAAGACTGACTAAGAGGGTGTACGTAGGTGAGGCGGAGGGAGGGAGAGGGAGGGGAAGACCGAGGATGAGGTGGAGGGATGGAGTTGAGAGGTATATGAAGGAGGGGGAAGTGAGTTGGGGGGAGGGTAGTCAAATGGTGGGTGAAAGAGCGACTTGGAGGCGTTTTGTCTGCAGCCACCCTTTGCGGGATTAGGGCGTCGGGCTATACATAGATAGATAGAATTTTGGTGAATCGATGTTAGGGCTCCGGAATTTCCTGGTTTCATTTATACCGTTAACCCATCAGCAACAGAGATGAAGCTTGAGGAAGTCAGGACAGCCATGCATCATTATTATGTACGGTAACTGTGGTAGAGCTTTCATAATTTTTCACGTGTTTGACTTACTCTTCAGACAAAACAGAGACACGATTTATATCTTTTACTGTACATGTGTTTTCAACAATAATTTACATGTTCTTTGGATGGTAAACTTTAATCCTTTATGTAATACTATCAGGGGTACCCGGCGTTGAGCAGGTAAAACTCTGTAATATTTCATACCAGCATTGCCTGAGACCCTGGATGGCCACTCCTTCTGTGAGAGAAGACCCAAGGGTCCTATTTTACCTCACTGGACCTGGGTCATGTCCCCAGAGAAATATTCCTCAGGGTAAGTACTTAATCCTACCACGGAACTATTTTCAAACTTTTCACTCACAAAACCACCAACCCTGCCCACCCAACCAATCCATCCACCCATCCTGCCCATCCCACCTTTCCGTCCACCCATCCAACCTGCTGTAGCTAATAAAGATATGGTTGTAGAAGCAAAATTTCTGACGTAAATGACTATCATGTTCCATCATGTTGAACTGATTATTTCTAACTAGTGTTTTTTTGTCCATCAGGGTCGCCATTCTATCGACTTTGCCATAAAAAGTTACACCTGTTAAAGCTGTTTAGAGAGTTCTGTATGTATCCTCTTCGATTTTCACAGAGGACAGAGAGACAGACAAATTGATACAGATGGACAATCACACAAAAGTTTTCCTTCATGCATATATGGACTGTATATTAAATTTGAGATTTGTCATCAATCTCCACGTAGGCCTGTCTGTTAGGCCGGGCGCACATTGAGACGCAGGGCAGCGCAGAGCAGGGCAGACGCAGGGCAGGGCAGGGCAGGGCAGGGCAGGGCAGCACAGGTGTAGTGCACACATTGAGATGCAGTCTGTCGTCCTGTGCGGGTACCGTGGTCATGACTGTCGCTCAAGATTACTTAAGAAACCTTAGTTCAGAGTCTGACTCAGAAAATGAATTTGAGAAAGTTATGTTATTATATGACATTTGTAAAGGAAAGAGGTCACTGTAGAGGAGGGAATACATAGAAAAGAGGAATACCCATGGAGCATTTGCTTTAACCTCTGAGTCTGATACAAGATACAAGAACTATTTCAGATTAAGCCGAGATCAATTTGAAGAAGTGCATAATATGATACAAAGTGACATATCCTCTGGTAAATTTCATTGTGTAATACAATTTGCATCATATAATTTTTTTCATTGAATTACTTGATATTTACTAACTACAGTAAATGCAATATCCCAAGAGCTAGTTTCATTACATATAATTCAGTGGTACCATCTGTCTGTCTGTCTCTCTTACACACACACACACACACACACACACACACACACACACACACACACACACACACACACACACACACACACTCGCTGGTGCAGTGGTAACGTTCTCGCTTGCCAACTGGTGGACGGGAGTGCGCGCCTCGCTCAGGTTGCGAAAAGTTTCACTGACGAAGTGGGTGGTTACTGTCCCCCTTGAGCAAGGGGACGGGTGTGTGCGTGTGTGAAGGTCACAGCCTTGCCCTTAGATCGGACTATATGAGCTCTCAGCTCCCTTCCGGGAGGGTAAAAGCTGACGATCACGACCATCAAGTGATCCTGACCGACCCGGTGAATTACCCGGTGAATTACACACACACACACACACACACACACACAAGATGCAACGGCATACATCAAAGGAAAGCCTGTATCTCAGTCGTATACGTATGCAAGTTCGTGATATTATTTTTCATACAACAATATACTCACCATCTTTAAATTGTAGAGTGCATGCAATCACAGCCCATATCTTGTCTTTACAAGATCCCTTCATGTACTCAGGATGAGTAATTTCATACAGCACTCTTTGTTGGCGGACAGCCTCTATAAGTTCCTCGGTGGACGACATCGTGAGTACTCTCAAAATGAATTGCTGTGCCGCATGTGTGCAGGAAACTGCGTTTCAAAGACTGTGTGGCGCAGGCTGACACAGGTCTGCACCTAAGCTGTGCTGCCCTGTGTGCCCACGTGCGCGCTTACATTTAAAATAGTGAGATGCAGTTTTCTGCCCTGCTCTGTGCTGCGTTGCCTGTGTCACCTGCGTCTCAATGTGCGCCCAGCCTTATATTGTCTTTACTCTCGATTAATGATCCACATTGTTGACGATCTCTTTAAGCAGATCTTCCATGTACCCTATGACAAATATCCAGTTCAAGGTTGGCTATGTATATTACTGCCCTACATTGGCTGGCTTCTCTTTTCATTTATCCAGCGAATGAATAAGACTCATCGTAGAGCTTCTTTGGTCACAATCTTGCCATTTCAGCTCTAGCAATACCTTTCACTGTGCAGCTGGCCCGCCATGTTTCTTTTTTCTTGCCAATACCAGACAGTTCTTTTGAATCAACATAGATCACAGTCAAAGGTTTCACAACCTATTTTCAGGAAACCTTTCTTTGCAATTGATGCCATAATATATATTATTTAACAAAAAGCGAGTTTCTGTTCTCCAGAGATATTTTAACTGCAGTGTCTATGATAACTCCAAAGTAAGATTCTGTAAGTAGTACAGCTGGGCACTTCCACAATCACTTCTGCTAACCGCATCTTCCGCAATTACGGAAGTGTGATTTTGTTTGCATAATTGCGTTTTCGACAAATTCTATACAAATTCTCGGTCTTGTGCGTGAAGAAGCACTTCCGCAAATGCAAATATGCCTGGACACATTTACATGGCGTAACCTGGCAGGCAGCATCTGGAGAAGTCGCAGGCACGCCGGCGCCGCCTGTCACTCCTGCACTATTGCCATGTTTATGATAAATAGCGTATATATATAGGATAAATATACCTTCGGTACGATGTACACCCTCCTAAAAAAGTATCGGCCCCTTGGGGTACGATGGTTGTGAAAATGAGCAACTTCCGGAGACACAGATGTGTCTATAAAATGTGGTGCCTCAAAACATATACCACCCAGTAAGTGAATCTTTTTGTAATTTTTAATTCTAATTATCATCATCATCATCCAGACCTCCTTTCCCACCCTAGAGCAGCGTGAGGAGTAGCAACATCCAGATAGCCCAAGTTTGCCCAATCCAATTGGCCACGCTTCCATTCAGTCATTATTCAAGCCCCCGGAATCCTGGCTCTATCTGATACGCCAAAATACTTTGACATTCTATAGCTTCACAGAAACGTATCCGATAGAGGTAATCCGAATGCTGTCACGATAAAAAGGGTGCCAAATCTCTGATCATGCACTTCTCAAAACATCTAGCCAGCTCGATCTCTTGTCAGTCCTCTAACCTCACTGGCTTCCATACCTCTCTTCCTCACACACTCATCCACCATATCTCTCCACACTCTCCTTCAGATTCGCTCAGATATACTTTTTTCACCACTCTATTGTTATCCATTCTCTCCACATGACCCTACCATCTCGGTACACTCTCTTCAATTTTGGTGTCCACAGACATCCTTACTCCGTATCATTCACAAATCACATTATTTCGCATCCTATCCACTCTCTTTACTTCACATACATTCCTTATCATTCTCGTCTCCACTGCTCTCACTCTTAACTTTTCATTGTCATGCCACACCATAGTCTCATATCCATATATTAAAGCTGGCACTAAAACTCCTTCGTGTAAGCCTCGCGCAGCTGCAACACTCAAGCCTTTGTTTCATATCAAGGTTTTCATAGCACCAGCTACTTTCCTTCCTTTTGTCACTCTGCTTTCTAATAATTGGCAAAGATAATATTTGCAATCATAATTAAAGGATGCCCCATATATCACAATGATTCATCCATGTTTCAGAATGATACGTGCTGTAAGAGTGCTGATAGTTTTTTGAGTGGGTGCACAATAGCATTTTTCAGTACGATAATTTCACTATTCCCTGAGAGAGAGAGAGAGAGAGAGAGAGAGAGAGAGAGAGAGAGAGAGAGAGAGAGAGAGAGAATGGCTGAAGATCAGATTCATCTCTTTTTTAATATACACTGGTTTCATACTAAGCTCTCAGAAATGGAATGAAAATGGGTACAAGCCAAGAAGGGACAACGGTCATACTTGTGATCAAATAATAAAGCATAACATCGTCATAGCAGGTCGTTGTCTGCTTTACACTGGATGGTTCCTCACTACATTATCGTAATGACATATGTACTGTATGTCTTTCTCGGGAGAGGGAAAGAAATAAGAATCTACAGATAAAAGTCAACAAAGATGTTTCCCCCCTCCACAATAAATAAAGAAAAATATAATGCCCCATTCAAGATCAATTTATTTTCCAGTTTCTTAGACGTTATAATGTATGCTGCTGATGTAAACTACATCGATACTAGAAAGCCTTGTAAGTACAAAGCTGTGCTACGAAGCCTCCCAGTCCACCTACAATATGACTTTTAGTCTAAATTTCAAATTTGTCAGACTTATTGCATTGCCAACGTCAGTATTCCAATCTAAACAAAAATCGTTAGGTACATAAATAACGGATTTAAAAAGAAACATACGAAATGAAACTGAACGCAATTTTACTATTTTTCTTACCAGACAACCACCTTTCTCCATGCAGTAACAATAGAGATAGATAGCTAGATTGATTGATAAATTGTATGTTGGAGTTGTCTCAGTTGTTGGAAGAATCTGACTGTGACTAAGGAATGAGTACTGAGAAGGTTAGAGCAGAGGAAGAGAGGTGTCAACTGTCAAGTGTGAGCTGTAAAGTGTAATAACAAATCATTTATATACAATATTAAAGGATTACCCTTGTTTTGTAGTAAAAACAGTCTAATATACTACTAATAATAACTGAAATATATGTTTTAGTTTTACTGTAATTATAATTTTATATATCCCATTCATTACCTTTAACAATTTCCAGACTTCATAAAGTCACCTATTATTAGTCAGAATAGAGTAAATAAAGATAAAATTGTAGTGAATAAGTAACTAGAGATGATTTTTGACACCCTGATTATGAAAAATGTCATTCTAAACTTAATATATATAATCCTTTAATGGTGTCCAGAATAAAATGAAGCTGATGCCGTGGTACTGAAAGGGGTAAAAATGATTTGCGTTTGCGTTTTTGCATTTGCGGAATTGCAAATTTCAAGAATTTTGCTGATTAGCGGTTGTGGAAGGCAATATTTTTAGTTTGTGGATTTGCATTGTGGAATGAATTTTTGTTTGCGGTGTCCACCTCTGGTATGTAATACTTTTCTATTTTAAGTGGAATGATTGCAAATTCGATAGTAATGGGTGTTTTGGAATGTAGAGGGCATTAGAGAGGGTATTATTATACTGGGCAAAGAGGCATTCATTAGGTTTTCCTTCCGGTTGAATAAGGCCAAGGATCCTTGATTTAATCACGTTTGATTTAATGCAAACCGCAACAAGGAAGATGCTTTTAAACCTCACAGGAGGCTTAAAAGCGGTAAAAGTCCCGCAATTCATGTTTACTGAAAAAACATTTCACAGCTGTTTCTTATATATATATATTCTGTCTGAATGGAACTCCCTTTTTTTCATCTAGTTTCCAGAGTTTTTTTTTTTTTTCCTCCTTATTTCTGTTATGACAGACATGTGCCTGTATTCGTGATGAAGTTAAAATAAATGTTGTCTTTTCCATGTTGATCAAGTACGAATGAACAAAATGTGTCTGCCTTGAAAAATGTGCATATCAAAGTCGAAGTATTATAGTGGTTATGTTCTAATTTGTTTAGTTACCCCTTTAACTGTATTTATTCTTTCTTCTGCATTTCTACCGCAAACTTCATTTCTATCTTTTCAGAACTACTGTTGCAGACAGACCATTGATTTACTACCACTAATAAAGTGTTCTTGTCTTCAGTTTACACAGATGATGTCAATTTCACTCAGCCACCCATACTGTTAATCCTTTTGATAAATACTGTAATAAATAAAAGCGTTTGGAGGTTACAAGAGGGGGAAAAAAAAAAAAGCCGTTATCACATGAAAGAGTTGACACTCCTATAAGTGGCTAGAGAATAGCTGGGAGGAGGAGGGAGAATGAGAAGGCAGGAAGAGATCAATAGAATGTGTGTGTGTGTGTGTGTGTGTGTGTGTGTGTGTGTGTGTGTGTGTGTGTGTATTTTTCAGGAGGTGATTCCTGAGGCCGTCCAGACAAAAATATTCTGTACACATATGTAGGACTTACAACTGTAATGGAATAAAGGACATTTAAACATAAATAATTGTAATGAGAGAAATTATCCATTTCCATCCTTTGTTACTATCCCCCTTACTCTCTGTTGCAGTGATTATAGTGCCGAGAACCTAAATAATATTAAATAAATACACTATTAGCTGACTAACCAAAGAGTATAACAGTGATGAATACATAGGATGGTAAAATACGGGTGAAATGGATTTTTTTCCCCATTATAACCAATCAGAATTCAATGTCTTTAACCCCATAACCCTTGCTCTTCATTCATATGTTAACTGAATAACATTTTGGTATCAGGATTCACCTGAAAATAATACGTATGTTTCAGGGAAACCGTGTTTAATCATATCTACATCTACAACGTTCTGTCATTCTACACATTCACATACCGTTCATGTTATATGAACTCAGTCGACAGGGAGGTGGCCTTCAGTTCTACAGGACCTTGGTTCAAATTCCCGCTGGGACAGGGAAAAGTTTAATAAAATCAGGCTTAACTGATGTACCAGAAGACTTGTCGACATATCGTAAAAATACCCTCGTTAATACCAGTACACCAGTACCGTATGAGACAGGCCTAGCATGTATATACAGTGGGTGTTAATGCTGAAGTGGTGACATGTAGAGGTGTATGGTGTGTAGGAGGACTTCTGGCCCTTGGAAGTAGGCTGTGAAGCGTATGCCCAGAGTCGGACATTATATATATATATATATATATATATATATATATATATATACTGTGTATATATATATATATATATATATATATATATATATATATATATATATATATATATATATATATATATATATATGCTTAACCGTACCTAATAATTTAACCTTGCCAAACCGAGCCTAACTTTACCTAAGCTCCATTTGGGAAATCGGGAAACGATTTCCACCTTTGAGTACGTTGAGTGCGTTTCGTCCATTACGCCGGAAACAAACAGTCGTAGGAACGGCTTAACCCCTTCTTTGCCCACCCCTCCTCCCAAGGAAAACGATTAGTTCCGCCCCCATACCGAGTCCCTGCCGGCCCTCCAGGCCCCATGAGAGGTATAATTATAATTATCTCCACACCCATACATTTGCTAAGTCTTATTTATTTTTCTGTCAGCGAAGAGATAAACCCAACAAACTTTTGTTTCCGTGAAGAAAATAATAGTAAAATACATTAATATATGATTTTGCATACATTTGCTGAATTAGTTATATCCAGGTAACTGAGAAACATATCAGCTTGAAAATAAAATCATGCACAGAATAATGCTCTAATTATTTACCTTGTAAGTGATGTGGAGTTTGTGCAAAAAGCAGATGCTCCTGTTTGGTTCATAATGATGAGAACTACAGCAGTACGCTCCCTGACGGATGAGAAGAAGCAGATCCAAGGTGTGTGTGTGTGTGTGTAATTCACCGGGTCGGTCAGGATCACTTGATGGTCGTGATTGTCAGCTTTTACCCTCCCGGAAGGGAGCTGAGAGCTCATATAGTCCGATCTAAAGGCAAGGCTGTGACCTTCACACACCCACACACCCGTCCCCTTGCTCCAGGGGGACAGTAACCACCCACTTCGTCAGTGAAACTTTTCGCAACCTGAGCGAGGTGCGAACTCCCGCCCACCAGTTGGCAAGCGGGAACGTTACCACTGCACCAGAGAGCGGTGTCTGCACCAGCGAGAGGTGTGTGTGTGTGTGTGTGTGTGTGTGTGTGTGTGTGTGTGTGTGTGTGTGTGTGTGTGTGTGTGCGTGCGTGTGTGTGTGTGTTAATGAAATGTAAAAGGAAAGAAATATAGCAGAAAGAAAGAATGAAGAGGGAGAAAAAAATGAAATAAAAAAATGAAGACGGACAACAGAATAAAAAGGGATAATAATGGGGGACAGGATGCGTGTGTGTGCTGGCTGCTACTGGGACAAGTCGTCATCACTAGTCGCCGCCATCATTTCTGAGCTCTGCTTCCTCTCACTTTCAGTACTGCCACTTGTAACACTCGCATTTTATGGGTCCAAATCACTGTCATAGTCATCTAAAGAATGTTTTGAAACCTCCGCATCACTGTCAGTATCAGTACCAAAATCACCACACTCATCACTCAGATGGCACAAATGACTCCGTAATGAAGAGAGTTAATCGTCTCTCTTTACACCTAAACCACAACTGATACGTAAGCGACTAGCTTGATCCTCCAACATTATTGACAACAACGTTGAAGGATGTTATATATCTACTCCTCTTAGAAGGGAGATAAAAAATATGATTGGTCAAAGAGAAGCTATGTCAGAGATGCGATAGATCATTGGTTGAAGTTCATGATGTTTTTATTACGCTGCATGACGTCAGAAACATGCCACACTCATTGCTGACAAAACATACACCCCTTGCCACTATGTGGTCCCCATATAAAGTCCATAAAAAGCCCAGACCGAGCTTCTTGACGCCAACTTATAGGCGTGGTAATAGCTTACCACGGCCGGTGATCCGGCCTGTTAGAGGTGGTAGGGTGTTTGGTAGGCATTCACCAAAAAACAAACATTCGGGAGCGTGGTGATAACGGGGAAAATTTTTCAGCAAGAAAAAATAAGTTTACACCCTAAAAATAGTTTGAAAAATACAGAAAACAAACTGGAGGAATATGAAATTAATTGGTGAGGTCTTTCTGCTGCTTAAAATAAAGCGTTCATTTACCCGATACAGGTTAATTTAATGAACGATATCTCAGAGCAGGAAGAGTTTTTGTATTTAATTTCCACAATTATGTTAATATTCAGTTGATATGGGGAGGGAACAGATGACTTTTCATAGATTCCAAAATTCGTTTACAGCCACGATGCTTTTCCTCTATTAAAGTATGTCTGCCTACGAAAGAACTCATACAGGCAAAGAAGGAACATTGATTATAAGGATGATTAAAGTACTTCTTCAAGAACTTCACTGCAGTGACGATTTTTTTTTTCTACTTTATCTTCTACTTATCTGTCTATTGCCAGACTCCTTGATCCCGTAAAAGGTGGCCACAATCAGATCGCCTCCAAGTCGCCATTTCACTGCTCTCCCCCCAGCTCACACCCCGTTTTTCATATACCTCTCCACTCTATCCCATCCTCGGCCTCCCCATCCCTCTCCCCCTTCCACCTCACCCACATACACTCTCCTCGTTCAGTCGCTCGCTCTCCATCCTCTCCACATGGCGAAACCACCTCACTGTATTTTTGCTAACGCTTTCTATCACAACCTCATCCACACAACAACGCTCATTCACATCCTCATTTGTCAGCTTGTCTTTTCATGTAACTCAACATGCTCCCCTCAAACAAGCCATTTCCACTGCTTTCACTGCGGACTTTTGTCTTCCAACAAGTCCAAGCTTCGCTTTCATACTTTAGAGTGGGTAGGTATCACAATACGACCTTTTTTTTACATTCATGCTAACCTCCCCATTTCTTATCACTGCTCTCAAAGAACCAGCAACCTTTCTTCCCCGCTGTACCCTTTCAAGCACTTCATCCTCCACACTTCCATCCTTACTCAACACACTATCCAAGTACTTAATAGCACTCACATTTTCCATTTCCTTGTCATCCAACCTCACTGTGCATTCAGTGATTTCATTTCTTTCGTAGACCATAACTTTCCTCTTCCCTACATTCAGCTTTAGATTCTGTTTTTTTTTTTTTTTTTTTTTATACACTCTCAAATTCATTCACCAAGCCGTGCAGTTCCCTTTCGTCTTCACTTAACAATACAGTGTTATCTGCAAACAACAGCAGAGGAAGTTTCCAAACGTTATCCTCTGTCATTAGGGCCACATCAGCATTCACTGCCCTACCTTGAACATCTTTTATAACTCCATTCACATACAGACTGAACACCCATGGAGACATGGCACATCCCTGCTTCAATCCAACACTCAGATAAAATAATTCACTCAATTCACTATTCACATTCACTGCAGCCTTAGCACCCTCATACATACTCTTCACGGGATTCAACAGCTTCCCATTTACTCCAAATATTCTTAATATTTTACACATCACTTTTCAATCCACTCTGTCATATGCTTTCCCCCAATCCATGAAGGCCGCATACAACTTTTCTAGACGCTTCCCCAGTAAAGACCTTAAGATGAATATCTGATCTACACAACCTCATCCCTTCCTAAAACCTCCACGTTCTTCTTGAACCACATCCTCTGATATTTCCTAAACTCTGTCAATAAGCATCCTACCATATACTCTTCCTATTACGCGAAGAAGACTAATGCCTCTATGATTACCACACACTTCTTTTTCCTCCTTTCGATTATACAGGGGAATAATTATACCTGGCTTCCAATCCTTCGGGACTCTACTTTCCTCTCAGACCAATCTGCACATCATCCATATCCATTCTATTACCATCTCTCCCCCATGCTTCAGCATTTCATCATACAGTCCAGAAATTCCTGGGGCTTTCCCCGTTTTGACTTGCTTCACTGCTTCACTTCTGTCCTACTGATCTCTTTCTCCTCTTTTACCTCCCTCACTCTCCCAGCCATTCCCCAGCCACTTAAACTTGAATTACTTTCATTCTCTATGTTTGACAATTCCTTAAAGTGTTCTCTCCATCTGCTTAGTTTTTTGTTCTTCTCCACTATCAGTCTACCATTTTTATCTTTCACTCCCTTACTAGCTTCTTTATCACCTTATTTAACTCTCTTTACCTCCTTCCAGAACATTTTCTTAAATTCCCACCTCTTTAAACTCAGATTTCTTCCATTTCCTCATCCACTCTCTTCTTACTTTCTCTATTCACGTCTCTCTTCCTTTCTACATATAACTCTCTCCTCCATCTTTCAACTTCCTCCATGCCTCTGCTTCCAATCCACTAACTATATGCTTTCTTTTTTTATTGCACCACAGTCTTACCTCTTCATTCCACAATGCTCTTCCTTGCATCCCTTTCGTTTTGTCGTCACATCACACAACACCTCACATGCTGCACAGATTTCTTCTGTGAATATCTTGCACACACCTTGCACCTCCCCCATCTGCTCCTAATCATATTTACCCGATTGCCCCTCCACTTCTCTCTCATATTCTGCCTTTCTCCATCCTCTTGCAATCTTTCTACTCTTCATGTATGGACTACTTCCTCCTGTCCTTCTCTCCTTCTGTTCGTCCATCGCATTTGTGTACCATGTCTTTCACCACACCCAAGGGATGGTCGGAAAGTCCACTCCTCCAACCTGTGTATTCTCTTGCATCCATTACATCCATTCTCATTCTCTCATCCACACACACATAATCAGTTATTGCCTTCAGTTCATTCATTTCACCACCCGCCTTTCTCATCGCGCGACACCTGTGGATCATTTTGTGCCTAAAGAGGGTATTGGCTGTCACCAACCTGCTCCCCGCATAAATGTCCACTAGAGCACTGCCATTCTCATCCACTTCTGCAGGCACATCCCACTCACAAACAACTTCATCCACCTTCACGTTCCCTAATTTTCCATTCATATCTCCAGTCAAAAACACACACTTATTTCTCTCAAACTTTCCCATGCACGCTTCCACATTGTCCAGAGCTCCTCTTTCACTCTGCTTGCACGGTTTTCCGTTGGTACATATTCACACACAATCGCCCACGTTTGTATTCCTACTTTCAATTATCCACACAATTCTTAAACCAACTTTTTTCTTTTTTTCATGCGAGGAAGAAGGAACCAAAGGCCATGAGCCCGCAGTAACAGTTCCCTCCGAGAGAAAAACAAAATACAATAGAGAGCCAAATTCAAGATCCGATCATTTTGAGATGCCTGGACACACTGCGTTTGAAAGACTGGAGATCATAGGCAGCAGGAAATACAGACAGAGGGAGACAGTTCCAGAGTTGACCTGTTGCATAAATGAAAGACTGGGAGTAACGGTTAACTCTTGCATTAGAGAGTTGGACAGAAAAGGGATGAGAGTTTGCTGCCAGACGGGTGCTACGCGCCCGTCGTAGTGGGGGAGGAATGCAAGCAGACAGTTCAGAGAAGCGTGACCATTAAAGTAGCGATAGAAAAGAGACAAAGATGCAACAGTGCGGCGAAAAGACAGAGGTTGAAGGGAGTCAGTAAGAGGAGAGTTAATGAGACGAAAAACCTTTGACTCCACCTTATTGAGAAGAGCTGTATGTGGGGAGACTCCCCACACATGAGAGTTGTACTCCACACAGGGGCGGATAAAACCCCTGTATAGAGTCAACAATTGTGCAGGGGTAAAGAAAGAGCGGAGTCGGCTTAGCACACCCAATCTCTTGGAAGCAGATTTTACAAGAGATGTAATATGATCTTTCCAAGATAAGTCCCGAGTAAATGAAACCCCAAGCATGTTCGAGGATGATACAGGATTAAGCTGAATATTATTAAACATTAGTGGGTATACCTGTGGAAGATTTTGTCGGGTTGATAGGTGTAAGAACTGAGTCTTAGATGCATTAAAAACAACCATATTATTTTTACCCCAGTCAGAGATATGAGCCAAGTCAGACATTAGGTGTGCCATAGCCTCATCCCTTGTTTGTTGCAGTAACTGTTGAGATGGGCGTTGCGGGAACCGAATGGAAAGGTGAAGGGTGGAGTCATCAGCGTATGAGTGGATAGGGTTAGATGTACAGCTTAGAAGATCATTGATGAATAAAAGGAAGAGAGTTGGTGATAGGACAGAGCCCTGAGGAACACCACTGTTGATAGATCTAGGAGAAGAAAGATGGCCATCTACAACAGCGGCTATAGAACGACCAGAACGGAAGCTAGTGATGAAGGCACAGATAGAAGGATAGAAACAGTAGGAGGGCAGTTTGGAAATTAAAGATTTATGCCAGACTCGATCGAAAACCTTGGAGATCTCAAGTGCAATGGCAAAGCTTTCGCCAAAGTCCCGAAAGGAGGATGACCAGGAGTCTGAAAGGTAGGTGAGAAGATCGCCAGTGGAGCGTCCCTGACGGAACCCGTACTGACGATCGGAAAGAAGGTTGTGATAGGAAAGATGCCTTAAAATTTTTCTATTGAGAATTGACTCGAAAACTTTTGAAATACAGGACATTAAAGCAATTGGTCGATAGTTGGAGGGTTGGGAGTGGTCACCCTTCTTTGGGACTGGCTGAATGAGAACAAATTTCCAGCAAGAAGGAAAGGTACAAATTGACAGACAAAGGTGAAAGAGTTTGCCTAGGCAGGGTGTAAGCACAGAAGCACAGTTCTTGAGAACAACAGGAGGGACCCCATCAGGCCCATATGCCTTGTTAGTACTGAGGCCAATGATGGCAGAAAATACATCAGCTGAAGAAATTTTAATGTCAACCATGAGGAAGTCAGAGGGGGGAAGTGATGGAGGAACAGCACTGGAATCATCTAAGGTGGAATTGGAGGAGAAAGTCTGTGAAAAGAAATCTGCTTTATCAGTAGAAGAAATAGCTACAGAACCATCAGAGTAAAAAAGAGGAGGGAAGGATGATGAGGTAAAGTTGTTAGAAAGATTTTTGGCAAGGTGCCAGAAGGAGCAGAAAGAATTCGAGTTGGAGAGTTGAGAGCATTTAGTATGGATGAAATTATTTTTAGTAGAGCGAAGAATAGACTTAGCACGATTCCGGGCAGAAACGTAAAGATGATGTGATTCAGCGGTGGGTTGGCTCCGGTACCTTTTGTAGGCCCTCTCCTTGTTGTGGACAGCATTAGAACAAGCATGATTAAACCAAGGCTTTCTTGCGTTAGTCAAAGGATATGAGAAAGGAATGTATGTTTCCATGCCCGAGAGAATAACCTCCGTAATGCGCAAGGCACACTCAGATGGCTCATGGCCATGGAAGCAATAATCATTCCAGGGAAAATCAAAGAAGTACTGCCTAAGGGCCTCCCAGTCCGCGGCTCCAAAATGCCACAGACGACGTTTCCCTGGAGGGTCCACAGGCCGTACCGGAGTGATAGGACATGTTAAGGTAATAAGGTTGTGATCGGAGGAGCCCACCGGAGATGTAAGATTAACAGTGTAAGCAGAAGGATTAGTTGTAAGGAAGAGGTCAAGTATGTTAGAACTCTCTCCAAGGCAGTCAGGGATATGGGTAGGGTGCTGTACAAGCTGCTCGAGGTCATAAAGGATAGAAAAGATGTAGGCTTGTTCACCAGGTGGATCAGTGAAAGGAGAGGAGAGCCAAAGGTGGTGGTGAACATTGAAATCTCCTAGAATGGAGATTTCAGAGAAAGGAGAAATGGATAGAATGTGTTCCATCGTAGAATTAAGATAGTCAAAGAATTTTTGATAGTCAGTAGAATTAGGGGATAAGTAAAACCCCACAGATATATTTAGTCAGAGAATGACAGGAAAGCCGAAGCCAGTGTAGAGAATTCAGAAGAATCGAGTTCAGGAACACGAGAGCAAGATAAGTCGTTGCGTATATATACACAACAGTCACCTTTGGCTTTGAAATGAGTAAATGAGTATACTGTCTTATATTCTCCTTCCATTTCTTGCACGCAAACAATACATACACCTCCTTTTGCCCTCTCAGTCTCATATACTCCCTCACATATACCCCATCCATACATCCTTTTGCACTCTCACCTAACAATTTAGTCTCAGTTAATCCACATATGGCCACTTTTGCACACTCAAGCACCTGGACAATCTTTATCTCTTTCACCTCATCCTTCGTACCCCTTACATTCCACGTTGAAATCCGTACCATTTCATTTGTACTGTCCTTGGTTGCTACCTGTTGGTCTGTCTTGATCAGTGGCATTTTCTTTGTCTATTTTACTTTGTTATTTTCCTGGGAGGGGCATTCCTCCAACCCACTTCTTTGCACGTAGAGAACATGTATTGGTTGGTTATAAGGTTACGACCCAGAGTATTAAATGATATCTTGGTTTAGAGGAATCATTTGGCTTGTCACGCAGTGTAGAGTTACCCTGGAATAAAGTTTCACTACGACTTTATCTTGCTACCGCCAAGTGGCTATATATTATTCACTCCACAAAGGACCTTTCATAGACATGGAGCTAGAGCACCTAAAAGGCGTAATAGCACCATACGTTGGACACCGCCAGTCTCAGCACGGAGAGCCTCGGACCATCCAAGGAAGTCCACTACACAGAGTAAACCCAACAGGAGAGCACCTCTTATTCACAAGGGGTGGAAGGCTGTGATCGGAAGCCTATGTCATTTACCCGAGTTCACTTCCAGTAAGATTTACCTTGACAAAAATGGCTTCTATACGAATTTGTGCTTATTCCTAAGCTATACCTTCCCTTACATAGGCTACTCCTGCCACTTATTTCGCCTCCTCTCACCCACCTCACTCTCACACATTCGCCTACTCAAATTTCCATTTTCCAATTCGCTCCAGATGGCCACATTTCTTGAGAGTGTTTATTGGTTCAAAAATTAGTTTAGAGAGATGGCTTGCAGTCCTAATGGACCCAGGATTGGTTCTTGACTGGAGCAGGGTCGAGTTAAAGGATCTGAAATCCATAAAATCAGACTATACTGATCTACCGGAAGAGCCGACGACAACTAAAATAACCCTCACCAATACCAATTTACCAGTCCTGTATGGAGAGTCCTAGCATGAATTCAGTATGGACTGTGGGTGTTTTTGCCGAATGGTGACGTGTGCAGGTGTATAATATGTAGGAGGACTACTGAGCCTTGTGAACCTTTGTGAAGGCTGTGCTCAGAGTCGAACACAAAAACAAGAACGACAGACAATGTGGTTTCGTCTTGCAACCAACTGGCGATCATATTTAGCTGAGAGGCCCTTATATAGAACGATAATGGATACTCTTTGTAACACTTTTACTGACACAACGTTCATCAGTATTAAAGAAATTTGTCTCTAGCAAAGAGTAAATGAAGAAGACGTCACGGGAGAGAAACGGTTAAACAGTCAACCTTATTCTTTTCAGTATGACGTTTCTCTTTACACTTTAATCTTGATACCTTCAGATGAAATTTAGACTTCTAATAGAGTTAAATCATCTTTTAACTTCACCACGAACATGGCATTTTCATTATTTTGCTCATCACCGTCGAACAATTTTAATCACGTAAGGAGTGACTCAGTTGTTGGAAAAAAAACAGTCTCCGTTAACCTCTCTCTTCCGATGACAGTTTCCCTATTTCATTCTGCTCTCTCCGATGTATTTTTTCCTTAAATGTGGAAGGGATTGATCTCTCATATTTGATGCTTATCAGTACAACGACACCATTTATATATAAATACCGTTACCTCGACATCCTAAAGGGGAGAGAAACAATCATCATTAACTCACTTCAATTCAGTGACGATCTTTGTCGTATTCTTGCTACCATCAGATGTCTTAAATCAGTTAATGAAATATGAAGAGTTCAAGTATATATATGCTCTAACAATCAGTAAAATAATGTGGATGACTCTGACAAATGTTCCTTCAGCAATCTGCAAGAGATATTACGGAGTCTATAACGATAATGAAATTTCTTCTACGCAACGTCTACTGTATTTATCGGTTATCTCTTTATCTTCTCTGTTCATATAACTTTGATAAACTGTGTTAATCCATAACATTTGACCTTTATTGTCTCAACTTTCCCTTTCTTTTGCAGATATACTTGAGAGGGACACCTTAAGTTGGTGGTACTGATATAACAGGGAGGATCCCAATAATTATACAAATGTCCTTCATCCTGTCCTCCAAAAGGAGGATGGTGGGTTTTAGGAGAACGGTAGTTTTAGTATGCAGTCCACTATGTTCACGTTTCTGATGAACCTGGGCAAAAACTGCTACTACTGTTATTGCTACTGCTGTATTACTCTTACTTTCCCACAGCCAGGTATATCAGTTCTCCAAATATTCCGCCATTTCCAACTGTTACTGCGTTCTGCAGCCATAAATGACTTATTTACACGATTCTTTGGGAGCAAAATAACGTACACTCTTAAGGCCCTCTCCCACTTCGGCGTAAATAGGCACGATGAAGCCACGATGAAAATCGTGGCCGAAGTCGGTGATGTGTCAACGACTCTGACCAAGAATCGTGGTGTCGGCGTAATACCGGCGACACCAGTACGACAAAACTCCGACACATAGGCGGAGTATACGATATAACCGGCGACTAATAGCCGACATATCGCCGATATGTCGGCGTAATGCGCAAGCATTATTCTAAATTCAAATATTAACGTTTTTTTTTTTACGGCGATTCAACGGCGATAAAGGTACAACGGCGGCGTGCTGTCGATGATGTATCGTCGATGTGTCGGCGAATGCATCGGCGCAAGAGGCACGACGTTATTCCTCTGAGTTCGCCTACATGTCGGTGATATATCACCGACATTCATAAGATGAAATATTACTGTCGCACAACCTGGTACGTATCGTACGTTTTACGTAGGCTATGTCGTATTAACCTCACCGATGCATCGCCGATACATTGCCAACGTTTCGCCGTATGACCGTACGACATCTTAAACAGTATTTTTCACTGCCGACACCTCGCCGATGTCGGCGATCATACGCGGTTTTTATGCTGGGTAATCGCCGACGTCGCCGAGGCATCGCCTTGTTGTCAACGACTAATCTGCGAAATTTTACAAAATCGTGGAGGGCCACGACGTTTTCATGCAGCATGAAAACGTCGTGGTCCCCCACGACAAATTTCCACCTCGTGCGACGTATCGGCGACATGCCACGAATGGACAAACTTTT
Organism: Coenobita brevimanus; assembly: GCF_032717465.1. Classification (NCBI taxonomy): domain Eukaryota; kingdom Metazoa; phylum Arthropoda; class Malacostraca; order Decapoda; family Coenobitidae; genus Coenobita; species Coenobita brevimanus. The sequence continues at coordinate 14,330,377 of NC_136958.1, forward strand.
GATCACGAATACCCACGATTAGGGATTTTTGACACATCGTGACTTTATCTTCCCCACTTTCGCCGAAGTGGGAGAGGGCCTTTAAAGTACGAAGTAGACGCGGTGGAAAAATTGGAGGCTAAATTCCCTGACTGTAGTTTTCTTCTACAGTAAATATTTAATTTGTATTTTCTACCTATTATTTTGCTTATTATCTTCTTGATCACTGTTTGTATTATTTTATATATCCAAGATAGTTCCAGTTTCCTCTACTTTACTGTATAATTCTAACACCACCAGGTTCTTGTAACTTATTCCCCGATGAATAACACATCTGGTAGGTGATGAAACAGAATATTAAAGTTGTCTGGAATATTAACGGGTTTATGATGATATTATTAACACTGAGACTGCTTTGATTCACTCCCAGCCTGTACTATAAACGCTTGGCAATAGATATAAGAGAACACTTGTGTTATACCGACCATGAGAGGGTTGACTTAACTATGTTAGTTGTTTCTTTCATTGCTCCATAGATTTTTACCATGAGTCCAATATCTAACTTTGTGCTTTCGTATTTTGTTAGCAACTTTGGTAAGATGAAGAAGAACAGAGCGATGTAATCAGGGAAATCATAGGTCATAATGTTCGTACATAAAAGAAAATAAACTATTATGCCATTACACACCCATAATTCCGTTATAGTTATGTCCCAAACAGACCATAGGGAAATTATTAATTAAGGTATATGCTAGCTAAACATCACAGAACCTGTTTGCGTGATTGTTACCTTTAATAAGATGAAAAATGCTTATGCCGATTCTCATGTCCGGACATTTGATTAATGGCTAAAAGTAGGGTAAGCTTATGGAGACTTGTAAAAAAACATATGCAAAAGAGGCACTGTTCGAGTAAAACTACATCAGAATTGCAAGAATATAGCAGGATAGCAAACTGCGCCAACAACACAACGTTCACTCCTTGAGAGTTCTGTGGGAAAGCCCGGTCTCGGCCGTGGCCTTCCTTATGGACTTGGGGCTGTTCGGCCAGACTGCCTAGGAGACAATTACTATAACTGCTACTACTACTAGTACTACTACTACTGCTACTACTACTACTACTACTACTACTGCAAGCCTACTGGCGTGAAAGGAAATCAGTGCTTTGTGGTCTTACGACTATGGTGGAGACTACTGTATTTCCTGAGTTTCATTTTTCTCTCTTACTACCAAACACTTCGCTGTTGGGTGTCATCGATTCATTTCTTCACTAGTTCACTTCAGACATGGAATGGTAACCCCTAACACTTTTTTTAATAATTAATTTAGCTTTTTATAAGGTTTATATGGGGACATAAGTCAAATAATACATATTCAACATATTTCTTTTTAGTTTAACAACTTTTGTGATGGGGTTAGGACAATAACCCTTATAAGTACTAGAGATTTTTTTTTTTGGGGGGGAGGGGGATCATCCTTCACTCTCCTGGAAATGTTTGGCAACCCTTAATCTGGTAAGTTTTCCTCAGCTGAATAACATCACGTGATGTAGACACTAGTAATTATCTTGTCCCTTTACCACTGGATGTGTTAACCAAATGATTTTGATTGTTTCCCATAGACAAAAACATATCGAGTGAAGAAAGCATAAGATTAAAACTTATCAACTGAACAAAGACTTTAAGACGGAAATAAATTTTCAACTGGGTCCAAATTTTCCCTTATAGTTTGACCTACAATAGTCGATGTTACCCTCAGTTCCCCAGGTGTACTGCTTTGTGAAAGGGAAACAGAGAAACATATTTTGTCCAAGAATATGACCGACCACTGACCAAAACCCGGGTTCAACCATTTGCGGGCTCTAACCATTGAGGTAGGATCTATAACTGCACCACCAATTTCCCTTAATCTCAGGTGAGCTTAAACCATTGACTAAATCGTTAGTGACTGGAGAGTCAGATTTTCTTACTCTTTCCTTCACGGCTCTCATTCTTTTTTGTGTATACCAACCTCTTTTCCTATTTTTCCTATCTTTCCTGTCACTTTTTATTACACTTCATTCCACTTCTGGGGGTTTTACACTGAGTGAAAATCCAAATGGTTTCCTGTTCGTTCATTTATAGAGGCTCCAACATGCTTGCATGTGACGGCCTTCGGCATCTAATGGTGGCTCTCCACACTTCTATAATCTACCAGCCTCTCTGTTCAATCGCTTATCCCTGAGGCCACACTCTGTGACCTTGTCCCAGGTCTTTTTAGGTCAGCCTCTTGCAACCTACCTTCGATGGTCACACCTCTTACTCTCCACACCCAGTTGTCATCCTCCATCCACTCCACATCTCAGTCTACCCTTTTTCACCACAATATTAATGCATTCATATCTCACCCCTCTCTCTCCATTCTTCATTGACAATCCTAGTCCCCTACCCCGACTTTCATTAAAGGATTCACTATAGATCCATCTAATCATTATCATTTCTATACATTTCAGCCTGTGAACACCCTCTTGTTTTTACTGCTCAGGTCTCATTACTGTACATCATTACATTCCTAACACTTGCTGCATACAAGGGCCATTACCAAGTAGGGAGAGCCCTGTCTGTGTCAGCAGAGGCAACAGCTCCCTTAACTACCTCTAACCATTCCTTACCCTAGCGATAGAACTAGCTCCAGCCCAATCTTCAGCACATCATTTTCCCTGGAAAAGAAAACTCCTCGTAGGGCAGTAGTTCTTAACTTTTTTTTCTGTTCACAGTGGATCATCATCCATATTAGATTTTTCTTACCACAATTTATGAAAAAATTTATGTTGCCTGTATTTCACAAGGTCGGGTAGCAACAGGTAGCCTGATTCAGCATGGCCTAGAAGATTAGAAGTCGTATTCCTCACCTCTAAAAGTTGCTTCAAAACCCATTTATAAAGCTTGACGACAGGCCTAACGTCAGTACCCATCCATGACTCACAACCGTACATGAGGGACGACATGAGTGCTGCATCAAGCACCTGTTACTTCACAATGATTGGCACACTTTTGTTCTTTTATATGAACAACACAAACTTAAGTACGTGGCACTGTTTGTTCTTGGCGTGTACTTCAACCGCGGCGGACACAGAACTGTCTCACGTGAACGGTGAACCTAAGTACACGTAGCTTGTGCAGTTCTTTAGTCAACTCGTCCGCGCGAAACGTTTCGTAGTCTCTACCCTCACCATTACATCACAGAAAAAAATTTTCTCATAGTTTATTCTTTTAATATTCTCAATTTTGTATACATAGGCTATATTTGCCTACTTGTTCTCTCTGACAAGGAAAGTAAGTTTTCACCCCAGTTTGTTACCTCCGCCATGGAGGTTATGTTTTCGCCGGCTTTTGTTTGTTTGTCTGTTAGCAGGATTACTCAAAAATTTTATGAACAGATTTTGCTGAATTTTTTTTGGAGGCGTAGGGTATGGCCCAAGGAACAATTCATTATGTTTTGGTGGTGGTCCGGATCATCATCCGGATCCAGGAATTTTTAAAAGTATTCTCTACCACTGAAATTGCTTGAGTTGGATCAACATGAAAATTGCGTGGTTGTTGAGCGCTTGGGTCGGAATCCATGCCAGGAGACGGAGAGATGTGGGAGCGATTTAACTGAATTACTAATCACAGTTACATTATGTACCTAACACCAGATATTTACAGTTGCACTTCATCATTCAGACTGTGGAAACTGCATCCTGTCAATACTTCAAATTCCGGCGACTCCTGATTTTTATTTTTATTTTTTTTATTGGGGAGACTTTGGCGTGTGGGTTAGCACGTCGAACTCAAAAATGGAAGAACCCGATTTCGATTCTCAGCCGGTTAGACTCTTGGGCAAAGCTTGTTTCATTCTTGTTTCTTTTCATTCAACAAAACGATTGGGGAGCTGGATGTAAACTCAACTACTGTGGATTGTATTCTAGAAGAAGGTTTAGACTCAGCACCGATTAATTGTCTGCCCTAATGAACCTGTTTCAGCAAGCGACGATAACGCTATGAGAAGAATATTTCCCACATGGATCTCTGCATCACTTCATCCATCAGCTTCTATTTGCCATCAGTTCTTTTGCTTATTTCGTTTTCTTGCACTCCTACGTATCACTTCGACATCTTTCTAATCTTCCGAAGTGTTTTTTAACTTCATTTTTACTCAATACTTTTTTTTTTTCCACTACCTTATCCTCTGTCCCTTATGTGTCCATACCATCATCTACCCATACATATTCCATAACAGCCCCAATATGCACTGCTCTCACTTATGACTTTTCATACTCATGCCAGACATAAGACTCGCACCCATACGGTAATGTATGCACCGGCACACTCTTGCAGTTTTCTTGCAGCCTCTGCACTCAGCTTCCCGTTCTGCATCAAGGTCTTTACAGCACTATCCACATTTTCTTCGCACCACTCTTTCCGCTTTCAGTTCATAGTTCCATATCTTTTCTTTCTCTTTGCCGTGGTACAGATGCCGACAAAAATATTTCCTAAGTTTTAAATCGAATAATTCATGTATAATATTTTGAAGTATTCTGGGGGACTTCGAAGGTTCCATTACATGATTTTCAAAAGTCATAGCTCAGTCTCTCAGTCTCTGCAAAAATGAAGTGGATGATTATATTTGGATGTTGCATTACTTATAATTTTTTGTTAACAATTAAACCACCTATGTCCGTATTTCATTTTCATCCGTGAGCACTTATTCACTTTCATCTCGTATACATCCTCGCATTCCAATAGTAGCACAGTTTTTTGTTTTAAGTTGGCAGGAATATCCTTTCATTCCTCCGCAATCCGTTACTTCCTTTTTGCTGGCCTCATTTCTTGTCTTTTACTCCTTACTGTCTATAAGAAGGCGCCAAACCCTAAAATAGTCTGGTTAAAAGGGGTATGATAAAAATGTTTGCACTATTAAAACACACACACACACACACACACACACACACACACACACACACACACACACACACAATCAGAGAGAGAGAGAGAGAGAGAGAGAGAGAGTTGACTTACCATCCTGAAAATTTGCCTGAAGGTAGTGAGCCCAAGGTGATCACATCAGTATTGGATGAAAAGATTAGATTCTTCAAGTGAAGTACTTTGCGAGCAGCGCTGAATCGAGGCTATCATACTGCACGCGAATCCGCAATTGTCGGTGGTACATCCGAGACCACGGTTATATTTTAAGCTGGAAAGGATGGGGAGAAACAAACTTCGCCCAAGTCTGACCGACCAGCAGATTTACTCAATAATTTTGCTCTCAAATCATCTTAAATTCTTTCTTGCGTCTACCCCATCAGCTTTATCCATTTGTCCTCCACTGCTCTTTCTACCTCTAGTTTCAATTATGCCTTTTTCCTATTAATAGACATTTTTGCAACACGAGAAGCATCTTTATCGATGATACTACTGAGGTTGAGAGTGTACGTATGCACATACATTATATACCTACTGTATAATACCTAACTACAAACTCTGTAACTTTGAACACGCAACAGTGAGTGGTCCAATAGCTGACAATCAGGGTTTGGCCAAGACACTTTTTTTTTTTTTTTCCAGATTCGACAGATCACTCCGCCGCCCCCAACTGGGCAACTGCCATCAAGTGCTGCAAGGCAAGGCGTTTTCCTAGCTGAGGTAAACCCTGCTTTTGTCGAGAAGCCTCTGCTATTATCTTCAGGTTAACCCCAGATTATTATATTCAGCTGAGAGTGGGTCACAAGACCCTGAAAGATAATGCTGGCACCATCATCCCTCTCACTGTTGGATCAGTGCTAGTACTGAATTTTTACTAATTTCAGATGACCTGATTTAGCTGAGAATGGCTCGCAAGAAGCACGCTATGTATGCTTCTCAAGAACTTCATTGAATTATTATTTACTTGCACTTATTCAAAGAAATTACTCTACTGTATTTTGCTAAAATATACTATTATTTTGTTTAGTCGTTTGCACTAAGTAACTCTCTTACCCTCATCAACAAGTAGAAAACCAGTAAAAAGAATGTATGAAGATAAGGGATGACAGTGCACCAAAACACATCAGAACAAGGTAGAGGCAGTAGAACGACGTATAATCCCATCACTACATTTTTAGGGCTAACATTTTTGCAGTGCAAGAATGGTTAATAGTACTCATGATACACTATAGTAGTATGTACTGGAGTTTTAAAAAAAATGTAAATGATGTAAATAAAATAGAAAATTTAAATAGAAATGTAAAAAATTAGTAATATAAGAATATGAGTATAAATACTTGGAGTAATGACAGTGAAAGTGAAAGCTTCGCTTTCTACGCTAGTTTAATGAACGAGAAAGTGAATGCCTGGAATGAAAATAAACTACTAGTACTGAAGGAAACTTATGGATAAAGATTGTATATATAAATAAGTGTAATGAAGTACTATGTAGGAATATAAAGTGTGAGTGTGTTTATGATTAATAAATGACAGCTCCGCCTCAGAATACCAGTAGGGAACGAGTGGGGGTGGAAAGCTCGTACGCACTCGTAATTTACATTGCTTTCACAGTGTTTTTTTTTTTTTTGAGTATGGATTCCAAACTACTTGAAATTCATATAATAGTGTTTGTAGTGATAATATCAGGCAGTCATAACCATATTACGGGGTATTGGGAAGTGTAAAGTGGAGACTTCGTTACCCACCTTCAGAAGTCTCCACAACAAACATCCCAGGAGAAAGCTGAATGTATGTGCTACATGCATACTTAATTATAATATTCTAGGACTAATAACTGATTTTTGGCAAATATTTTTAAAAAATCAGTCAGAGCACGATTATCCCAGCGGGACGGGCACGGCGCGCTCCCGACATCCCCGCGGTGAAGGGGTTAAGAGATGTTTTAGGCACACACAAGCGTAAGGATTTAGTTTAGATGCTTAAAAGAATTTAATACCTCCATGTTTGGGAGTTCAAATGATTATATTTGTTAAGGCTTAGGGGCGCATCAGCATCATCCTACACATATTCTGTCTTTTGCTTAACATACTTAAAAATATGATGGGATAATCCAATTCACCATCCTTTCTTAACCACCTCATTAAGATGACGGAAATTCATATTACATGTGCTGCCCTAGAAGAAGTTATTCCTCATAGGAGAGACATTTCGAAATGGACTGATTAGATATGGCCTTTATTAATCTCCTAACCACAAAAGTTCTCTGTAAGCTGAACCTAATCGTCCGATTTTTCAAAATGCAATCGAAAAGAAGTCATCGTAATGAATAGCTTCATCTAGTGCAGCCGACGCACCTAAGCATCCTTCTCCTAACCAGCTCGTATTTCAAATCCAAGGCTCTTCTCAAAATGTCTGCATATCGTTTGCTATGGGCGTGTTTTCATTTGACTTGCTTTATTTACAATCTTTGCTCCTGGAGTTTGTTGGAATCTCTTAGTCCTGTGTTTTGTTGTGGTGATCCTTATAAAGCTCCTACTATAGATCACGGACATACTATTACGAGATTATAATTATAGAAGTTGGTGGACGTCTGTAGGTTTGCAGTATTTTGCATTTTTCCCTCTATATCACATTTAGTGTGATTCTAGCACGAAAGAAGTAGGCAGTCGACATTTTTTTTTTCTGCCTAAAGCACAAACGAAAGTTCTTAACTTTTGCTTTTGGAGTTTGTCGGTATCTCTCTTACCGTTCCTGCATGATGCTCCAAAACAATTTTGCATTCCAAACTTACAATGGAACGGACAGACATATAGACACAAACTTAAAATGATAGAAATCGTTATAATTGTGTATTTTATATGTATGTACGTACAGAAGGAAGGCTAGATGGATGTAATTCTTTGCCTTCCCCTTTTGTCATATTTACGGCTATTTTAGCAGGATGTACTGTAGGTATGCGGCCAACTATTCCAGATTTTTATACCCGCGTGTCGCGGAGCGAGAGTGGGTGCTATGTTTCTAGTGGTGTGTGTGTGTGTGGGTGTGGGTGTGGGTGTGGGTGTGTGGGTGTGGATGTGAACAGAATAATTCATTTACACCGTTTTGTTTTTTTTAACCAAACTTGGCTGAACAGTGCAGGTACATCTCAGACATAAGCCTTGTGTTTTTGAGAGCATCAGGTCGAAAGTTATAGTCGCAGGACTAGGTTACGCTCTACGCTGGAAAAATTAACTCAGATTTTTTTTTAAAATCCAATTTCAACCAAACTTTGAGACTATATTGATAATAAAGTAAGAATGAAGTGAATAATTTTGAGAACAATCAGTCAAATGTCCAGGCCACCGGGGAAAGTGAAAGCTCGACATGTTAACAAAACAGCTGAAAAAGTTTTTCACCAATTTTTGACAACTAATGTATAACCAAATATATATGTGTAGTCATCCGCTCTCCCAGTGCTTCTTCAGAACCAAATGAATTTGACTCCACATTCACATGGTTGACTAACCTTAACCTCACCCATAGCACTGAAATTACTGCTTTGGGTTGATTTAACGTACATAATGTAGAATGGTTATCGCATTCTACCAGGATTGACGATACTGGTCTAGAATGTGAGCTGTCTGCAGAATTATATAATTTCACATAGATGGTAAAGCAACCAACTAGATTACCAGATAACCCTGACCATAACTTTTTTTTTTTAATATATTTCTGACAAATAATCCAAATCATTAGAATTTTTGTCACCATTATAATGTCGAAGTTAAGCCCCCCTCGGATCCTCGGATCATTGTCCGATTCAAGCCACCAGTTTCACACCTACCACACCCTCCTGCTCTGAACCTGTCGTGATGACTAAATGGCACTACGGCAGAGCAGACCGGGAGGGACTTCAAAATTTTCTCATGGATGTTCCTTGGACCTCCTTTTTCTCCCATGATGCAAATTCCACATTGGGCCACATACAGGATTTCATTAAAGTCGGCATGGAAACATTCATTCCCCATCATAGTTACAGAAAAAGATGTAATACTCCCAAGTGGTTTGACCACAATTGTGCTAGAGTAACAGAACATAAAACAATAGCCTATAACACTTATACAAGAACCAAAACCAAAAAAGCCTTTAACTATTATAAAAATATAAGAAACCATGCCAAAACTATTATCAATCTTTCTAAATCAAACTTTCTACATAGACAAGCTAACAAACTACTAAACAATCCAAATGGTAACAAAATATTCGGGTCAACCCTTAATTCATTCAAAACTAACTTCACTACCACCTCTTCCACTCCACCATTACAGTCCCTCAATGGAAATCTAGTAAGTGACCCACGTGGAAAAACCAACCTTCTTGTTGACATTTTTTCGACAAACTCAACCCTAAATTCAGATCATAATATTCCTGTACTAGATTTTGATTCCCCTCAAATACGTCCTTTCATGATTCACACCAGACACGTACAAGCCGTATTACAGAATCTATCAGCAGACAAAGCCACTGGACCAGATGAAATTCCTTCAATAATACTTAAAGATTGCTCCTCAGTGTTGGCTCCTATATTAGCCAAATTTTTCCGCTTATGCATCCGTACCTCAATTTTCCCAGCCCCTTGGAAAGAAGCAAATATCCATGCTGTTCCTAAAAAGGGGGCAACTTCTGATCCATCAAACTATAGACCAATTGCAATAACTTCCGTTCTCGGTAAAGTTTTTGAGACACTAATTAACAAACACATAGTCAAGCATCTAGAAATCAATAAAATGATCAATGATCAGCAGTATGGATTTAGACAGGAACGTTCAACTGTAGATATTCTTTGCCTTCCTACCCATCAGATTAACAAAACAAAAGACCAACATGGTGAAACACACACAGTAGCACTTGATATTTCAAAAGCATTTGACAGGGTATGGCACCAGGCCTTATTGTCTAAGATGTCACACTATGGCCTTGCATCACTGGTTCCTCTAATTTCTTCTTTTACCTTCATAGTAGAAAAATACGGGTCATGGTGGCTGGAATTTATTCTCAGTTTCATGCCATAAATGCTGGCGTACCTCAGGGATCGGTTTTGGCGCCAACCCTCTTTCTCATACATATGAATGACCTCCTATCTGTCACGCACAACCCAATACACTCTTATGCTGATGACTCGACCCTTCATAGTTCTTTCACATTTAGTACCTTCTTTACACAATTTGATATTATAAATTCCCAGATAAACATAGCAATTTTTCTGAACCAGGACCTTTCTAAAATTAATCAATGGGGACAAAAAAATCTGGTCTCATTTAACACTCAGAAAACTAAATACATTAATTTCTCCAATAGAAAGAATCCCTCAGACTCTCACATAATTTTACATGATGTCAGTATTCCCACATCCACTACAATCGATATCCTAGGTGTTACTCTAAACCCCAACCTAAGCTGGACAGCTTATGTTAAATCCCTTGCTAAAAATGCTTCTAAAAAACTGGGACTTATGTACAGAGTTCGTGAGTTCTTCACTGACGAGCAGATGGCCACAATATACAAAAATCATGTGCGTTCTCAGATCGAATACTGTTCACCACTGTGGAGTGGATATGGAGCGGTTGCATTGAGGCAGTTGGACAAAATTCAAAATAAAGCCATTAGATTAATCAATAATCCTGCCATAACGCAGGACCTTCCTCCGTTATCAGTACGTAGATATGTTGCTTCTTTAGCACTATTTTATCGATAGTTTTACCGTAAGTGCTCTAACGAACTGGCTTCAATTGTGCCTCCCCTTCACATTTTCTCCTGAAGTACTCGGGCAGCTGGGAGCGCCCATGAACTCTCACTCTTTCCCCCACAATGCAGAACCTCTGCTTATGAAAATTCATTTATCCTCAGAACTACTACTCCCTGGAATTCACATCCTGGGAGTTGCTTCCCACATACATTTAATACTCTCAGTTTTAAATCCAATTGTTATAAGCATTTTATGAAAGGAGGATGCCTGTAGGCACATGGACTTTTTTTTTCTTTGTTTTTCCTTCCTCCATTCATTATCAAAAAAAAAAAAAAAATGGATCCTCTGACCACAGTCTCATCAAAGCCTTATAAGACAATTCTCCCAAACCTCCTTGTTCTGAACCTGTCAGGGTGACCCGATGGCACTTTGATGAGGTAGACTGGGATGGATTCAGGAAATATCTTGCTGACATTCCATGGCACTCTCTCTTCTCTAGTAACATCAGTTCTACCCAGCCCCACATGAATGACTTAATACAAGTTGGTATGGAATTGTTCATACCAAGTCAACAGTTCACTAAAAGATCGGACTCCCTAAAATGGTTTGATAACAATAATTGTGCCAAAGGGACGGCCCAAAAGTCATTAGCATTTAACTCTTACTTAAAAAAAAAAAAAAATCTGAATCAATCAATGCAAAATTGCTAGAAACCATGCAAAAGCAGTAATACATCTCGCTAAGTCAAACTTTCTTCACAACCTAGCATCCAAACTACTAAACAAACCTAATGAAAATAGAATATTCTGGTCAACTCTCAATTCTTTCGATAATAACTTTAACTAGTAATCACCCCTTCCCCCACTAAAATCTTCAGACGGAAACATTACACATGACCCTCATGGTGAATTGAATATCCTTGCCAGTACATTTGCTAGAAATTCTACGTTACAGGAAGTCATACAAACATCCCAGTACAAGAACTTGACTCTTCCTAAATTGCTCCAGATAAAATACAGACTAGATACGTAAAATCCATCCTAGACGATTTACCAGCCAACAAAGCTCCAGGCCCAAATGGAATTCCTCCAATTGTTATGAAAAAGTGCTCCCCAGAACTTGTTTCTGTTTTAGCCAAATTGTTCAGACTCTGCATACGTACCGGTACTTCTTTATTCCCTAATTCCTGGAAAGAAGCCAATATCCACCCATTTCCGAAGAAAGGAAGTTCCTCTGACCCCTTCTGATTATAGACCAATAGCTATCATATTTTCTCTTGGTAAAGTATTTGAAATCGTAATGAATAAGCACATAGTTAAACATCTTGAATTCAATAACGTAATTAGTGAAATACAGTAAGGTTTTCGCCACGAAAGATCCACCATTGATGTACTCTGTCTCCTGACACACACCATCCATCAGTCAGCTAATATGGAGAATCTCATGCAGTAGACCTTGATATTTTTAAAGCCTCTGACAGAGTGTGGCACCGTTCCCTGCTATCCAAACTCCCTTGCTACAGACTAACTTCTTGTGTTCCTCAGATTTCCTCATATCTCAGCCACAGAAAGACAGGAGTAAAAGTAGATGATGTATATTCCAATTTCAACTCAATTAACGCCGGCGTGCCACAAGGACCAGTTCTGGCTCCAACCCTATTCTTAATTCATATTACTGATTTCCTATCTGTCACCCATAATCCCATCCATTCATGTGCATATGACTCAATATTTCACAGCTCATTCACACTTAAACTCCCATTCACAGAATTTAATATCTCTAACTTACAATTCAGTACATCAATCTTCCTAAGTCAAGACTCATCTAGGATCACTGCATGGGCACAAAATAACCTTGTCTCATTTTATGCTAGTAAAATCAAATGTATTCAGTTTGCTAACAGACAGATAGTGCCAGATTCCTATATTACCTTCAATGCTACTAATATTACTTTCTCCAAATGTACTGAAATTCTTGGTATTTCACTCAACAATGACCTCAGCTGGACCTCTCATGTCAGATCACTTGCTAAAACCGCTTCAGAGAAACTTTGGTTACTGTACAGAGTTCGTAGTTTCTTCACTGAAGAGCAGTTGGCTATACTTTATAAGGGTCGTGTGCACTCTCAGCTGGAATATTGTTACTAAAATTCCTGTCTCCAAATGTATTGAAATTCTCGGTGTTCCACTTAAATATGTCCTTAGCTGGACCTCTCATGTCAGATCACGTGCTAAAACTGTGTCAAAGAAGCTTGGATCACTATACACAGTTCGTAGTTTCGTCACTGACTAGCAGTTGGCCATAGTTTATAAGTCATGTGCACTCAGCTGGAATGTTACTCACACTCGTGGAGTGGATGTGGGGAGGTTGCACTTAGGGAACTAGACAACATTCAGAACAAAGCTGTTAAGATTATTAACCCTGCAGTTACAAATAAACTACCTCCCCTACGGGTAAGAAGGAATGTTGCCTCCCTTGCATTAATTTACAGATACTTTTATGGCAAATGCTCAGACGAAGTTGCATCCATTGTGCCACCTCTCCATTCCTTCCCCTGTGCTACACGGGCATCTGGTAGTGATCATGACTGGAACGTCACACTGCCATTTTGCAGAAGTTCAGTCTATCAGAAATCTTTTACTCCCCGAACTAGATCCCTTTGGAACTCGCTTCCCTAGAATTGTTTCCCCCTAAACTTCAACCTGCAGCTGTTCAAGTCCAACTGTTATGGATTTTTTTATGAATGGACGACACCAGTAATCTGGTGTATGAATTATTCCATTTTATTTATTTGTTTTTCTTTCCTCTTCTATTATTTTAAAAAAAAAAAAAATTGACGGAAGGTTTGATGGTTCTCTAATGAGTAGACCTGTTGTCTTTTAAAGCAATAGGTCAAGCGTCAAGGGTAAAGGTCTAAGTCAACCTAAACAGCATTTAACCGATTTACACCAAACATTAGGCTAGTACTGTATTAAGGATAAGGACAGAACAACTGGACTCAGTTCTTAGCGCAATCAGTCAAGGTCACGGGGTAAGGTCGTAATATTTTGACTAGAGAGACTTAACAAACTAACTCAATTTTCATCTGAATTTAGACAGACTTGATGAAGGGATTGAGGGCCGTTGAAGGAGTTGACTTTTTAAAGAACAGGTCAAAGGTCAAAGTCAACTTAATCAGTTTCTAACAGATTTACATGACACTTTGGGAAAGGGTTAAGGGACTGGTAAGAATAAAGTGAATTAAGTTTTGTGAACAATCAGTCACAGGTAAAGGTTACATGGTTAGTTCGACCCGCATGTCTGTGCGTGAGCAAAATAGCTAGAACTGTTTGACTTGATTTAGATCAGAAATGATGGATGAGTTTAGGATCACTCAGGAGTGCGACCCATTCTTCCTGAGACACATGTCAAAGGTCAAAATCTCACTGCAATATCTGATTAAACAGCTTATATCTGATCAGCTGTTCAGCCCTTTCCGTGTAAATTTACGGATAATTTCATCTTCCAGGCGACCGTACTCTTTATCTCGGCTGCTCCTTTGTGCTCTCCCCTTGTCCTTAATTTTCACCTTTTCTAACAGCTCCTATGCAATTCTGATCGTTTACAGTGTCGTTTGTTGTTTTCTGCTCCTTAATATTTTTATGGTATTCTTTTGGAATATTCATACATTAGTCCTGTATTGTTATCTACTTCATCTCTCACCTCATGTACAGACTCTGAATTACTATACTCGTGCTAAACTACACTACCTTCTTTGTAGCAGCTAAATCTCTCTCTCTCTCTCTCTCTCTCTCTCTCTCTCTCTCTCTCCTGAGATCTACCATTATCTGACCTCTCACCATTCCCTAGTCACTTACAACACTTACTCTGCTAAAGCAGTAGGATTCTTCACTTAATCCGTGGGTGTTTGAGTTCGGATGAAACGTGTGTGTGTGTGTGTGTGTGTGTGTGTGTGTGTGTGTGTTTCGGTGTTTGGTATTTTGTAAACCCATTTCCTGCTTTGTCTCGTCTGGGAGGTGCTCATCAAGTTCTGCCAAATAATTCTGAAAATATTACGAACATTTCGACTACAGCATTGCGGATACCCTTTCCAAAACGAACTACAACACTCATTTTATTGTGTGCATACATTTGTATTAAAGTTTCCTATCATAAACGTTTTCGAACTCTTCATCAAAATGTTTTATGTTTTCATCCTCATAAGCTGCTGTTGGGAAAATTTATCTGAATTGTGTTCATCACCTATTTTTGTTAAATAAAATCGTTTGACAGTAGGAAAAATGGATTCATAAGAGACGTAATCGTATTGAAACCCTATTAGGCATGAATCTGCTGTCAGCTGTAATTATTATTATTATTTTTTTTTTTATGTGCTCGACTCTGGGCATTGGCTTCACAGCCTGCTCCCAAGGCCCAGTAGTCCTCCTACATATCATACACCTCTACATATCACCACTTCGGCGCTAACACCCACCGCCCATATTGAATACATGCTAGGGCTGTCTCATACAAGACTGGTGTATTGGTATTAGCGAGGGTATTTTTACATGTCGGCGGGTCTTCTTGTAGATCGGTAAAGTCTGCTATACATGAAATTCAAATCCTTAAACTGTTCCCTGCCCCAACGGGGATTTGGACCTGGGTCCGGTAGGACCGCCGGCCACCTCTCTACCGACTGAGCCACCGCCTGCACTTGAGTTCCATGGCATGAAAAGGTAATGACAACCAAAGATATGTTTCTCATCTATACCATAAAAATTTGAAGCACTCAGAACAACAGGGTACTGGGGTGTGATGGGCAGATGAAAGAGAAGTATAATTTGTCTAACTTGCCTTGGCGGGTATTTCGGTATTTGTTGCTGACTTTATGTGGCTTAATAGCAGTAAAACAATTCTGTGTCACTAAGGCAACAACCAAGATGAAGAGATGGCAGTTAAGAGGTCAGAGTAAGCAGTAAGGCATGGCAGGAATTAAAAAAACAAACAGTGCGGGGGGGGGGAGAAACCAGAAGGGCTGTGTAAGAGATGTGGGAATGAATACGACGCAAAAAAGAAGGCGTGAAAGAAACGAGAAAGAATGGAGAGAAAGAGGAGGATGTGTTGTAGAAGACAGGAATAAAAAAAAAAGGGGGGGTAAATTAAATATAATTATGGAGCAAGAATTAATGAGGATGGGAGACAATCAGGGAAAGGACGAGAAGATTAAGAGTGCAAAAAACAAAAAGGGGAAGCAGATGGGCAATATGAGAGGAATGTGCGGAAATAAGCTCTGCCCTGTACATAAAGAGCGAAATGGCACAGCAGAGGAAAAGTTGGAGATAAGGAATTAATTATGAGAAAACTATAAACGCAAAAGCGGACTGCGTGCCTAAGTAATACGTCAGCGACTACAGACAAATTATTAAATACGAAGGAGCACTCAAAGATTGGAACACTCGCGCCCATCAGTTGACTTTACCCTGTGACCTTGATCTTCGACAAACTGTTGTCAATATCAACCCTAAACGCATTTACAGAGTTTGATATATGGCGGATAAACATAGTTGAAATTGACCTTGCCTTGTGACCTTGACCTTTAACCTACTGCTATTAAAAGGAGTAGGTCGGTGGAGTTGAGGACCGTGGCTGATTTCAACCCTTGCAGCAAGTTTGGTCCAGTTCGAATCAAAAATGTTTTATTAATTTGGGTACACACAGAGACACGGGTCACACTCTAACATTGCTCTATGACTGTTTTTAAAGTCGGGCCCTTTCGTTCTTGCATTCCTGTTTCAGTCCACCAAGTTTGATCCACTTTAAATCGGATAAAAACTGGTCAAGCTGAACTAGCAAGGTCAGATTTTGATCCTGACTTGTGCCCTTGACCTTTGATCTATTGTTCAAAAAAAAAAAAAAAAAAATGGCTGAACCACTCTGATGCCCTTCTGTCAACAGATCTAGTCAGTATCGCGTAAAATCTCAGAGTTATTCACACACGCACACACACACACACACACACACACACACACACACACACACACACACACACACACACACGTCGAGTAAAACCTCTCTCTCTCTCGCTTCATGTGGACAGGTATAATAATACTTACACCAAATGGTACAGAAATAAGGGCAGGTCGAAGGACTATGCTGAAAAACTTACGAATTAAAAGGACTCCTGCAAAATAATAGTTATCTTGAGGGGATTTTGGCCGAAATGCAGGGAGCTGAAAATAAGTCTCAGAAGTACATACAGAAATTACATAATTTAATTGGGTCTGCAAAAAACTGTTTATTGAAATTATACAAAGTTAGGATGAGTACAATTATATCAGTAATGGTAAAATATATGAATGTACCCTTGTTCTAATTCAAAGAAGACCGAAATGAGCTAGACAAAATCATGAAAAAGTAATGATTAAGCAAATAAAACAGATGTTAAATATATGAGTGGTAACTGTAAGGAAGACAATGTAGAGAGTGCATATGGAAAGATAGATGTTTATTCTATTAAGGATATGAAATTCCATGTAACAGTGAAAAAAAAAAAAGGAATATGAGAGGTGTTGATCATACTGATGTTTCATTCGTATGATATAGAAGGAAACCTGTTAAATATTGTAAAACGTCATACAGCATGTGAAAAAGCTGAGCGATGTCCCTGTAAGTAGTTCAGAATTGGCTTCGGATTGAGACAAGGGTGGAATTGATGCTAATATTTGAACAAGAAGATAAGAAGGGTCAGAGATGGAGATGTGTAGATGGAGTAGGCCAGTTACAGTATGTATGGTGAAAGATGAGACAAATAAAATCGTCTATATGCAGAAAAGTTTGCTGTAAACACCGAATTTTGCAGTGGATTAAGAGTTTTGCGACTGTTTGTGAGTGGCGAAGTCTGAAACATAATAGGAATAAGAATAAAGTGATGGAATTTAGCGCGAACGTAACTCAGAGTGAAATGCGCTGGTGAATGAAATATTTAAAAACGAAGGAATATTTCGCATGATTCCACGCAGTGATAGAAAGGAAAGGAAAATCTGGAGAGTAAGAAGGTAATAAAGTGGGTGAACGTGAGAAATTGGCTCACAGTATGAATGAAAACGGATGAGGAAAAACGACTGCATAAATGTGTGCAAGCTTCTGCGTTAATGTGTTTGTGCGAGACTGAAGGATAGCATGAAGGAAAAAAAATCAAGATCAATACCAGTAAAAATCGGCCTATTAAAGACTGGATGTGGGTTGCATAGGTGTATAAAATTATATATACAGATATTCATGAAAGATGCTGAGGAAGTATACCGATCACTGGGTAAGATAGTGTACTGATATAGAATAATTACGTACAGACAATGGATATGAATATAGTAGTGAATATGTGTACTTGAGACCGAGAATGGGAAGCCAAGTAGGTTGATAAATATAGTAAGTGAATAAGGTACCACCAGTGCGATGAAACACCACCAAGAGCGAGGCCTCGTAGCCACCTCGCCGCTGAGGGTCTAAAATGTGTAAGAGCACCACTTACGGTGATGTTTTCTTACAGATTCCTACAGCCCGACTCATTACAGTGGGCGCGACAGTGAATATAATTTAATGTGGCCACGATGTTTGACAAAAATATATGGAAAATGACAGTTTGCAATAAACCGTCTGGTGGATTAAACACCTCAATAGTGAGGCCTCGTAGCCTGTCACTGTTACCTCCACTGCAGTGTGTCAGGGTGTGGGAATCCGAAAAGAAACATTACCATATGTGGTGCTCTTACACCTTTAAGACCAGCAGCTGCGTGGTGGCCACGAGGCCTAGCTCTTTGGGATGTTTAATCGACCTGATGGTATATTGCAAACTGTCATTTAGCATGTAGTAAGTGAACTTGTAAAATTTACTTCCATAATGACAGAAGGGGCTCCCACTGACAAATCGCCTCTATGTCATTCTGTACTCCGTCATCAGGCTGTCATCAGTACAATTCATAACACCCTCACTCATATCCCTCTCCACCCATTTCTCTTTCTCATCTTCTGTTTGTCTTTCCCTTTTACCATTTCACTTCACGCATACGCTCTCCCAGCCAGTCTCTCATGTCCTATTCTCTCCACACGGCCAAAACATCGCAGGGTACGTCTGACACAGTCCTGCACTTTCACACGAACACCGCCATGCTCCTTAACTTCCTAGTTTGTCTGATTGTCCCTTCACGTAGCTTCACAGGCTCCTCTAACTGCCACTTTCTTCCCTCTTCATTTGCTTCATTCCATCAGTCATAATTTCACTTCCATATTTGTAACAAGGCGAGATATATGTTAAATTCAACCTGAGAGATCAATAGAAATGACGCAGGAAAAAATGGATGAAACGTGTATAAGATACACATGAGAAGATTTTATTCCGTATTTAACGTGGTAGTCGATGTAAAGAACTCAGTCCCAGAAACACGGTAAAGCACAGTATTCTTATGGACCATTTGCCTGTGAGATGACGGCAAGAATTTCAAAGACTTCAGTAACTAGTGAATGAGTATATTATGTTCCACTCCATTAGGCACGAAGTTTATCGTTATCTTTTGAGCTTTACTGCTCCTGTTTTTGGATCCTACCCTAACAGTTATAACAGAAATATGATTGGAGTGATGATGATGATGATGTTTATAATTACTGATGATAATGACGATGATGATGACCGTGTTAAAAGAACTAAAGATATCATTTCACACTTTTTTCTGAATATTTCGTGGATAGCGTGGTAATTTTGAGTGTATGGACATATATCCAAACATTCATTTCCTATTTTTGGAAAATCAATTTCTTTTTACGTTTGTTATTCTCTCTCTATCGCGTCCATTATGTACAGATGGGGTCAATAACTGTGCCAGATGTTGATACACTCGGGGTCAATAATTATGTCAAATCATGATACAATTGGGCTCCATGCTGCGTCACAGGAATAAAGTTACTTAACCTCTACTATAATCTCTGACACAATCTCTGACATCAGCTATACTGTGCATGTTCGTATTTCACGCATATTCTTAGTTTTTAAAATTTTTACATGTCACTTTCGACATTCTAAACTGTTCACTTTTTCAGTACGGTGACTTCCTTTTTATTTTTATCCTTCAAATCTTGGAAATTTCCCAGTTGCAAGTAAAATCACGGAGTTAGTCAGAAATATATAACCGAACTTTTACCGTGAGACAGTTATATTCAGTTTAGGACAAGACCCTCACGTATTGAAGAGGTTATTGAAGGTCAGCATTATTACAGTATGGCAGTATTTTCCTTTTCCTTCTTTTTATTATTAGTAATATTTTCTTCTTCCTTTTTTTTATTAAATATGTCCAGACTTCATTATTAGATTCAGCGATGACTGTGGCAGTTATGAGAAGCAACACCAGGTGCAGAGTAGGATCTGCATCTGCACTTTGTGCGTCTCTCCTTAATGCATGTACTGTATTTAACTGCTACATACTTTACAGACATCTGTGAAGTTTCACCCTCTACTAATATTAATCCGGCTCAAAGCTTTGTCGTAAGTATTTTGTGCATGTGTGCTTAAACCCTTCGATGCAAAATCTCCTCTTTGGAATGATGAAGTCGTCTGGCAGTAGAATGAATGAAATATTATTTTCATCATCTTAAAGAATGGGTTAAGACTGATTTGTACGCACGGTAACTTGGGATATACAGTATATTTCACCAAAAAAACAATGGAAATGCACGTGTTCCTAACCTCGCGTTGCATACGCTAGCTTTGTGCTAGCTCAGGTGTACGACACGCACTCTTCATCACGAGCACGTGGGTCAGTTTTTCACTGTCTTTTCACATAAAACAGCCAAATATATCAATACATGGGATACAAAGTATTTTTCACACACACACACAAAAAATGTAAGTGCACGTGTTCGTGACCTCGCGTTGCAGTTCGCTAGCTTTGTGCTAGCTCAGGTGTATGACACACTCTTCATTACGAGCACGTGGTTCAGTCTTTCACGTTATTTCCACATAATACATAGCCTAATCCATCAATATATGAGATACACAGTATATTTCATCAAAAAAATGTAAATGCACGTCCTACATATGACGTGCATTTACATTTTATTGGTGAAATAGACTGTGTATCTCATACATTGATAGATTAGGCTATGTAATATGTGGAAATAACGTGAAAGACTAAACCACGTGCTTGTAAGAAATAGAACGACTCGTACACCTGAACTAGCACAAAGGTGGCGAAATGCAACGTGAGATACGTAATTGTAGACGGTGTGATATACCGGGTATCTCATACAGTGATATATTTTGTAATTTATGTGAAAAGAAAGTGAAAGTGAACTACGTACTCCTCTATAAATCATCGTCTGCTACATCTTACCGCCTAGGTATGGGCCACGTAATTGACCGTACCATACCTGGGCGATAAGGTGTAGCAGACGATGATTTATAAAGGAGCACGTAGTTCACTTTCACATTCTTTTCACATAAAAAACAAAATATATCACTGTATGAGATACAGTATATTTCACCAATAAAATGTAAATGCACTTGTTCCTAACTCTGCATTGCATGTCGCTACCTTTGTGCTAACTCATATGTATGAGACACACTCTTTCCTACGACCAACTGGGTCAGTCATTTACTGTTTTTCACATAAAACATAACCAAATCTATCAGTATATGAGATACACAGTATACTACACCACAACAAGCACAAGTACGTGGCCCTTACCTGTCCGCTAAGGTGTAGCACATGATGTTTCCCATACCTGAAGACACTGCAGTGTTTACAATTTTATTTCATAATACACATAATCAAATCCATCATTTTATGAGACATACAGTATACTTCACCACAACAGTACCTGAACGGGCTCTGTATGTCACATCTGCGATACCTAAGGTATTGCAGACGATATTTTCTGACGAGTACGTGGTGCAATGTTTACGTTCATCCACACAAGCATATGATAAACGTATCAATATAACACTCATGCTTTATTTCACACAGAAAGCATACGGAATTAATATAACAATAAGATAAAATCAAATATCCCTATAAACCTCCTCTATTTTATCCCTTCTTGACAATGGCATGCCATGGCTGTAAGGCATACGTGACTCCTGCCCTAGCCAATATTTCATCACATACACTCGTTGCACAATACTCCTATCTATTGGACAATAACACTATCCACCACATATCAGCATAAAACAAGGACTTCATCAACACCTTGCCAAATGTTCCGTTCAAGACAATGCACTGTCGTAAGGCGGTTTCCCGCCTCCCCCTGCTAAATGTTCCACCATGTCCTTCCTCACTAGCTATTGCACACTATATTCACCTGATTCACTGTCACTATTGTTCAATGACTGAATACTCACATTGGGTGCAGGGTAGAGGGAGTGAAGTTGTTGGGACGCGCAGAAAAACAGGGTAGGCGTAGCACAATCTTCATTGGACCAACGGCTGATAACGGCCAGCAATGATTCACAAAACCCTTATTCCCCGTTGGAAACACCAAATCTAATCACAATAGGGCCCCAAAAGTAAACACAAGCACTATAGGTACAGTGGAATATAACGCACGTCCAAGGACAGGGTAAATAGAGTACAATTAAAATACCCAGCCACGCACTACCTTCTCCATCGACATCTGATGCGGAACTAATCAACCTGGCCAGGCTGCTGCGTGTCTCGGGCCCCGAGGTTGCCAAGTCATTACTTTTGACAAGAGGTGTGGGACCTACAGTATGATGCCTCCAAAAATGACGTCGATCGGCCAAAAACTTTTTCTCTGACGAAGGTTTTTATGCTTAAATGATGACAAACGCATCATTGAGTATAGTTGCAGACACGCCCAAATGACGACAAATGCGTCATCGTGGACGGAGGGGTTAAGAATATAAAATGGGGTAAAAGGAAAGTTACTGAATGCCGTGAAGAGTATATATGAGGGTGCTAAGGCTCCAGTGCGTGTGGATACTGAACAAAGTGCAATTTTCTTTTTGAAGGTTGGATTGAAACAGGGATGTGTCATGTCTCATGGCTGTTCAATCTGTATATGGATGGGGTTATAATAGAGATACAAGGTAGGGCAGTAGATGCTGGAGCACCCCTAATGAGCGAGTGCAGTGTTTGGAGACTCCCTGTACTGTTGTTTGCAGATGATACTGTGTTGTTAAGTGAAGATGAACGGGAGCTGCAAGGCTTGGTGGATGAGTTTGGGAGAATGTGTAAGAAACAGAATGTAAAAATGAACATTGAGAAGAGTAAAGTTATGGTCTTCAAAAGAAATGAAGTCAGTGATTGTACGGTAAGGTTGGATGAGGAGGCAATGGAAAATGTGAGTGCATTTCAGTACTTGGGTAGTGTGATGAATAAGGATGGAAGATTAGAGGGTGAAGTCCTTGAATGGGTACAACAAGGAAGAAAGGTTGCTGGTTCCTTGAAAGTAGTGATAAGAAACAGGGAACTGAGCACGGAAGTGAAAAAGTTACTGCATGACAGTATTGTGATACCAACTCTAACGTATCGAAGTGAAACTTGGACCTTGTTGGAGGGACAGAAGTCAAGAGTGAGGGAAGTGGAAATGAATAATTTTAGAGGAGCATGTAGTGTCACATGTAGAGACAGATTGACAAAAAAGGAAGTGAAGGAGCGTTGTGGTGTGGATGTGGATATGATAGGATGCGCTAGGAGAAACACAATGAGGTGGTTTGGCCATGTGGAGAGGATGAAGAGCGAGAGACTGACGAGGAGAGTGTATGTAAGTGTGGTGGAGGGAGGGTGGAGGGACAGGGAGGCCAAGGATGAGATGGAGGGATGGAGTGGAGAGGTATATGGGAGAAGGGGGTGTGAGCTGGGAGCAGGGCAGTGAAATGGCGGGGAACAGGACGACCGGGAGGCGATTTGCTTATGGCCACCCCCTAAGGGATTAAGGCGTCTAGCAATAGATGGATAGATAGATATTTGTACCACACATCACTTGATACTATAGTTCTCCAATGGCTTTGAAGTCAATTTGATATGTTTGCTTATGTTTAAATTCATCTTAGGTACTGGTTGAAAGTACCTGAGTATGGTTCAGTATTGAATAGTAGGTAGTCCACTATTGCTAGCTCCATTTGTATTAGCCACTGTTACTGGATTCTCCTTGTTATTGTATTATGAGGGATATGTGTGTATTTATAATTTAATTCTCTAGCTGTACTAGATTTTCATAAGTATGTACTGTAAATATTTGTTATTGTAAGGATATATATTGTCTCTCACGGTGTATATACGTAAAGTTGTACATAAATCATGTAGTACTATTGAACTAAGACAGTCATGGACAGAGTAAATGTTCAGCTCACTGATATTAACTGTGGTGGGAAGGGTGAATGGGTGGAGGTAGTGGTGTCTGACATGGGTTGATTGACATGTTATGGAGTTGTTAGCAAATGATGACGGTGCTGCCAGTCGCTGCTTCCCCCTGGTTGTTGAGGAATGTAGGTGTGGAGTGCTGGTGTGGAATGCAGTGGAGTGTAGGTGTGGACTCAGTGAAGGATGACACACTGCAATCTTGCTTCTCCTGCATTATCACTGAAGGATTAACATTGCTTGTCTTTGTGGCGAGGAAGAGTGGAATCTCTTTTAACTCTTCATTGAACAGGAACAATATATTCCGTCCATCTGACTAAACCTGGCATTGGCCTTGAAAGTGTCCCAAAAGCATGTCTCTGAGTCGTGTTTTGTTGACTCTCTTTCCTATGTCGAAATCTTCCAAGCGGCGAACATAGAGGCTGTGAAGCTCCACAGATATAAAAATATAGGTCCTTACCTCAAAACACCTCTCAGTATATCACACAAGTTCAGCAAACACACGTGCTTCCCGAAGTTTTTCATCTAAATAATCGGTGCGAATAGCATCAAGTTCTCTAAACTCTGGGAAAAGTTCTGGGAAACCTGTGTCTCATTTTTCATATGGCTGTTAGCGGGACAACGCCGTTCACCACCTGGTTCACCACAGACAATGCACATTTCCCAGTTCATTTTATATGTCAAAAGGAAGAGAACGTGTGATTAATCTGATGTTCGTAATAAGGTACGGACAGGTAGAGACACAGTACAGTGCAACTACAACAACGTAAGATGGCATTTTCTGTGTATATGGTAAGTATTGTACCATTTATTGTATTCCTGTCTAATGTGTTACTCCAAAAAAAATGGTTAAATATGCGTTTTTTTTTTTTTTTTTTTTTTTCCGCTACTCCAGCCTCGTGACCTTGACCTTGCTTTTGAAGGTCATGTCAATGTCCAGTTTTGTGGCACCTCTTCTAAATCGAACAAGTATCCCCTGAGGCTTAACTGTACCAAATTTGGTGCTTTCTGCCAGTGTGTAACGATTTCAGCCCAAAGCGGGCTTAAGGCGTCCCACTATATGAGGGCCACCTCCCTAGCTACTTATTAGAAGATATGTTTTTCTGCTAACCTACAGTACATAAAATAATGTGGTTCTTGACGTTACATTTTACTTATACATTGGATTTTGCACCCAATATACAGTTAGGATAAATTGGGTGAGAGTGAAACACAGGAAAGGGCATAACCTCGGCAGCCTGATGGTCTTTTTCTTTCCTGCTACCTGTAAATGATTTTCTTCCGCTTAGGAGAGCAATTTCGAACTGGAGTTAGATACAGCACTTATTAACCAGTTGACTCCTAAAGATCCATCCTAAAGCTAAATACAGTCGTTTGGTGAATAAACTGAAAATAAAATATGAGCATAGCATTCAGAGAAAGGATACCCCCAACGCCCCTACCAGACAACTTACATCACCACCAAAGTTAAACCAACCCTTCCTCAGCCCATGACCCACATATCCACAACAATGTATTATAACACATCATTTTTTTTTTAAATAATTTGTTGACAAAAAAAATCCTGAACAGTGACCTCGAACATAGGTCATCACCAAAATTAATCAAGTTTTCATTTGTCCACGACCCACATATCCATAAAATTTCCTTGAAATCCATCAGTAATTATCTGATTAAACTTGTTGACAAAAGGCCAAACATACATACAAACAAGGGTGAATACATAACTTCCTTGTTGGCGGAGGTAAAAAAAAAAAGAAGAAAAAAAAAAAGCACTTCCCTCTATTGAAAAGCTTAAGCTCCAGTGTTCCACATCTACACATTTTCCATGTCACTAAGGTTGGATCACCTACGGATAGCCTGTATTTTCTGAACTCCTATATCTCTTTTCTTTCTTTCTTTTTTTTCTTTTTTTTTTGGGGGGGGGGGTACGAACCAGCATCATTTTCCCCTTCTATCCTACACTTCCCAGATTCCATCCTTTATGTTTCTTCATGTCTTCCTATTTTTATCTACATGCAAATATAAATATCAGAGATTCTTCGTAGTTTCTCTCTTACATTTTCATATGTAGTTGCCTAACCTTCGCGTCATAAGAACAATTTAGAAATACATTTCAGATAACTCCAGGTGATTTTATTCTGTTGTAGATATAGGGGCCTCAGAATGTTAGTACTATATCCAGTTTTTTTTTTCTTTTTTTTTTTATTTACCGAGGCGAAGATGCACTTGACAGGCTGGTGATGACTGGCTGAATGCATCATATCTGAATAACATCGTCGCATTTCAAATAATTACCGGTAATGTGAATAGAAACTTACTGACGAACTCCAATACAACGATGTTATTCGGACATGCTGCATGGAGCCAAACATCACCAACCTGTCAAGTGTATCTTCACTTCGACAAAAAAAAAAAAAATAAATAAAATAAAATAATGATTATAGTACAGTTAAGTCTGTCAGTGTCTGAACAACTCTAATATTTTATTCCAGCAACGCCAGACTTTAAATTTGCAGATAATGAGTCATAATAGCGTAGGCATAGTAATGAGGTACTAAGCTCTCCAAACACTGCTTAATACCTTCAACAAGACTATTTTTTTCAGGCTTGATCTTGTTAATATCAAGCAATTTTAATTAGCTGCGATGAGGCCAGTAGCAGTGAGGAAGCTACGAAAGAAAAATGCCGTTTTCCCCTTCAGTACTATGGTGTACTTTTTGCTGTGCCCATATTAAAGTCAGGCAATATTTACCAGCTAAAGCGAGACCTGCTGGAGGATCGCTTCAGCACGAGGACGTCACATGTTTTGTTCTTGCTATTACAGCACAATTATATTAAGCCTAAGAGAGAGTCCTAGTGGTGAAGGAGAACAAAGAACGTTATATAATATCCCATCCACTTAGAAAACCTGAATAAATCCTGTTAGAAACGAGAATAAAACATATATTTCGTCAACACAGCAATAGGGTAAAGTTTCTCTTTATTCTCAGTGATGCACTCAGCATTTTCCGTTATCAACTTTCATACAAAACATGTATTTCTTTCTTTTTAAATCTCCTCCCCTGACTTCCTTGCCTCTCTCTCTCTCTCTCTCTCTCTCTCTCTCTCTCTCTTCCCAAACTCCCTCTGTCCTTCCCCTTGCACACCTACACGTCTGTTTTTCCCCCAGGTGTTTCGTGCAGTTATTTTCCAGCAATTTGCAGGCAGCTCCCCAGCCGTGGAATTCAGAAAAGCTGCTAACACACTCTAATCTTCTTGCCAACTATTTGCATTTTCCAGCACATCAAGGCTCTGGATTTTAATTTATTCGCACAATTTTTATTCCAGCTATTAGCATCGCGTGATGGTAGTTATAAAACAGTTACCTCGTACCTTCGTGTTTTAACCAACTACGAGTATTTGCATTTTGCTGCACACTCACACTCTTGGTTTCTTTTTGTATACTATCGGTTTCAAGAATTATTATCTTTTGACTGATGACTGAATTTATTGCCCAATTGATCAACAGTTCTCAACTATTATTCAATTGTTCCAATAATGTGAGCGGCCTTTGTTACTTCTAATCGGTTAGAGAAGTCGTCTGCTGTCCGAAAGAACGGAAGTTCGATCCAAAGCTATGATAGGGAAAAGTTTATTTTAAATGAAAACAAAAAAAAAAGTATTGGCCTCCGCAGATATTAACCGACATATCATAAATACATCTTCATGAATTCCATCACCACAGTAATGAACGACACAGTCTTAACACGTATTTACTATGGGCGATGGGTAATGGCACCGACGCGGTAACATGTTTGCATGTGTGAGGAGGTGGACCTTAGTGAGCAGACTGTTCAGTATGCGCGTAAAGTCGGACAGATAAAAGAAAATACCTACATGAAGAACGCAGACATAAGAAAAATACTAATGTGACCACTTACTAAAGGCTTTAGAACATGTACACTACTTAATACAAAAAAAAGCTGGGATAGCCCAACCTAAAATTTATAGGAGCTGGTGGTATACTGGTTTGCACATTCAACAAGCAGCTGGAAGGACCCGAGTTCCGTTCTCCAACCGGTCAAACACGCAAGGAAAATTTACCCAGCAGTAGAAGTGGGACCTAGAATGTAAGTTCTGTTTTTCCTTTTCGTATTCTAGGGGAAGACTGAGACTTAGCAGAGTAGACTCCAGCACCAGTCGAGCAGAGCAGTACTCCCAAGGTAGATGAAAAGCTGATGACAGGGAGAGCTGGAGCTCCCGTTTCATCAGCCCTCAGGACTAGCTCCTGACCATCCCCCTTAGCAGAAGTTTTCAGAGTTTAAGTAACACGGAGAGTAGGCCAACATGCACTCCAATAAAAGTTCTTCTTACTGTCAACATCAAATTATATGCATATTACATACTACACTTCCCATTCAGAATTAGCAAAATGGCGTCCCAACATCAAGCCTCGGATTCCCAGGGAGTGGGGAGGGGGGCATAAATGCCCCCACCATCTGCCCCTCTACTGGTGACTACCCAGCAAGAAACCACTGTCTGACTCATTTCTTCATTTCTGCAACATTTGCAGCCTTTCCTCTAACTTTCTGTTGATCACCATCTCTCCTTCACTAAACCTCACCTCCTCTTCCTAACTGAGACTCAGCTGTCTGAGGCGACTGACAGCAAACCCTTCCCTGTATCCTCCTATTTTCTCTTTACTCACTCACTCACAAAGTCAAAGGTGGCTGTTGTACAGATATACGCAATGATATATCTTGCTCTCGTGTTCCTGAACTTGACTCCTCCTATTTCTCTACTCTCTGGCTTCGGCTTTCCTGTCATTCTCTGACCAAATATATCTGTGCTGTTTACTTATCTCCTAATTCTATTGACCATGAAAAATTGTTCGACTATCTTACTTCTAAAATGGAATGCATTCCATCCATTTCTCCTTTCTCTGAATTCTCCATTCGAAAAGATTTCAGTGTTCACCACCACCTGTGGCTCTCCTCTCCTTTCACTTATCCACCTGGTAAATAAGCCTATATCTTTTCTATCCTTTATGACCTAGAGCAAGTTGCATAGCACCGTACCCGAATCCCTGACTGCCTTGGAGAGAGTTCCAACATACTTGACCTCTTCCTTACAACTTATCCTTCTGCGTATGCTGTTAATCTTTTCTCTTTGTTGGGCTCCTCTGATTACAACCTCCTTACCTTAATCTGTTCTATCGCTCCAGTACGGCCTGTGGATCCTCCAAAGAATCGTCAATTTTGGCGCTCTGGAACCGCTGATTGGGAGGCCCTCAGGCAATACTTCTTTGAATTTCCCTGGAATGATTGTTGCTTACATGGCTGAGAGCCATTTGAGTGTGCTTTGCGCACTATGGAGGTTATTGTCTCGGGCATGGTAGCATACATTCCTTTTTCATATCCATTGACTATTGAAAAAAAAAAAAATCCTTGGTTTAATCACGCTTGCTGTAATGCTGTCCACAACAAGAAAGCCTACAACCCACTCCTGAGTCTCATTTCTTTTATGTTTCTGCTTGGAATCGTGTTAATCTGTTCTTCACTCTGCTAAAAATAATTTTATCGTTCGAGTGAGTGATGCGAGCTTGAACAATAAAATTTAGTCATAGTTTGGACCCCCGAAGTATGTACGCGAAATATTTATTGCATCAACAAAAAATGGGGGCAGGGGTCGGCAGGAAATCTCTGTAGTACA
The DNA here is from genome assembly GCF_032717465.1 of Coenobita brevimanus. Lineage (NCBI taxonomy): Eukaryota > Metazoa > Arthropoda > Malacostraca > Decapoda > Coenobitidae > Coenobita > Coenobita brevimanus. The sequence continues at coordinate 14,360,063 of NC_136958.1, forward strand.
GTAGCAAACTTTTTGAATATTTCAGCCAATTTTGAAGTTACAAGAAAGATAGACAGCAATTTAGAAATCGCATAAAAATAAATTATTTTCCTCTCATAGACAACCCGTAAGTCCCAATAGTTTTTTCGTAAATCGAGGAAACGATTTTTTAAAGGCAGATTAGCTTAACAGCCGGCTGCACAAGAGGTAATGGTCTAAGGTTGCGTGAGTAGCACAGCAGTATTTTCTGACGATTGCTGAGAGCAACCAGGTTTTGCCTTGTGAAAACAAATAATACCTTCTATTTGGCTTTTTTGGGAAATTTTTGACTAAATCCGAGTTAAACTTATACAATACCCTGAACAACAAAAGAAACTCTGAATTTCTGATTTCTGATTCGAATAGGAGCGCACCGAGAGATTTGGTGAAAGTAACTTTTGTGAGTGAGCGAAAGGCAAAGTCGTTATTAACCTGCTGGGTCCCAAGCCCTTGACCTGTATTTAATACAAGTGAAATATTGGTTTGAGGAAATCCGAGGGAATATTTTAGGTGTAATCTAATAAGTTCTTTTTAGTATTTTCAGGTCAGGAAATCAGAGGAAGATGATAAGCCACGTGAAATAACATTTAGCACTGCCTGACTTGCTCGCTCGCTCGCTCGAACACGTTCCACACTTTCAGCTTGGACGCCTAGTACATATTCTGTGCTAAATGCCCTGAACTCTCCAACTCGAATTCTTCCCGCTCCTTCTGGCACTTTGCCAAAAACTTTTCTAACAACTTTACCTCATCATCGTTCTCTCTTCTTTTCTATCCTGATGGCTCTATAGCTATTTCTTCTGCTGATAAAGCATAACTCTTCACTCAGACTTTCTCCTCCAATTCCGCCTCAGACGAGCCCGGTACTGACCGTCCATCATTTCCCTTCTCTGATCTCCTCATTGCTGACATGAAAACTTCTTCAATTGACGTTTTCTCTGCCATCACTGGCCTCAGTATTAAGAAGGCAAATGGGGCTGATGGAGTTCTTCCTATTGTCCTCAAGATCTGTGCTTCTGCACTTACATCCTGCCAAAGGTAAACTCTTTCGCCTTTGTCTGTCAACTTGTACCTTTCCTTCTGCTTGAAGTTTGCTCTCATTCAGCCTGTCCCAAAGAATGGTGAACATTCCCAACCCTCAAACTATCGCTCAATTGCTTTAACATCCTGTATTTCAGAAGTTTTTGAGTCTATTTTTAACAAATAATTTTTAAAGTATCATTCCAGTCACAACCTTCTTTCCGATCGTCAGTATGGGTTCCGCCAGGGACGCTCAAGTAGCGATCTTCTCACCTACCTTTCAGACTCCTGATCATCTTTCTTTCGAGACTTTGGTGAAAGATTTGCCATTGCACTTGGCATCTCAAAGGCTTTCAGTCGAGTCTGACATAAATCTTTAATTTACAAACTGCCCTATTATGGTTCCTATCCTTTTATCTGTTCTCTTATCTCTAACTTCCTTTCTGGTCATTCTATAGCTGCTGCTGTCGACAGCCACCGTTCTTCACATAGCGTTAACAATAGTGGTGTTCCTCAGGGCTCTGTCCTTTCACCAACTCTCTTTCTTATGTTCACCAGTGACCTTCTAAGCTGTACATCTAGCCCTATCCACTCATACGTTGATGACTCCACCCTTCACCTTTCCATTCGCTTCCCACAGCATCCATCTCAGTAGTTACTTGAACAAACAGGGGATGAGGCTATGGCACACTTAATGTCCGACTTGGGTCATTTTCTCTGATTGGGGTAAAAGTAATTTTGTTGTTTTAATGCATCAAAAACTCAGTTCTTACGTCTATCAACCCGACAAAATCTTCCACAAGAGCACCTTCTAATTTTTAACCATATCCACCTTAATCCTGCATCATCTTTAAACATACTTGGGGTTTCATTCTCTCAGGATTTATCTTGGAAAGAAGATATTGCTTCCCTAGTAAAATCTGCTTCCAAGAGATCAGGTGTGCTAAGCCGACCCCGTGCTTTCTTTACTCCTGCACAGTCGTTGACTTCATACACAGGTTTTATACGCTCCTGTGTATAGTTCAACTCTCATGTGTGGGCAGGCTCCCCACATACAGCTTTTCTGAACAAGGTGGAGTCAACGGCTTTTCCTCTCATCAACTCTCTCCCCTCTTACTAGCTCCCTTCAACTTCTGTATCTTCACCGTACTGTTGCATCTTTATCTCTTTTCTATCGCCAATTCAATGGTCACTGCTCGTCTGAACTGTCTGCTTGCACCCCTCCTCTAGTACGGTGGGCTCGTAGCACCCATCTAAGAACAAACTCTCATCCCTTCTCTAACCAACTCTCTAATGCAAGAGTTAACCGTTACTCCCAGTCCTTCATGTATGCAACAGGTCAACTCTGAAACTGCCTCCCTCTGTCTGTGTTTCCTCCTGCCTATGATCTCGTCTTTCATGCTCAGTGTGTCCAGGCATCTCGAAATGAAACATTCTTGAATTTGGGTCTCTTATCTTTTTTTTTTTTTTTTTTATTCCTTGGAGGGAACAATTTCCAGGTTCCTGGCCTTTGGTTCCTTCTTCCTTGCATAAAAAAATGAACATCAGCCTAAAATTACCTTCGTGTTGCCGGTGTTGTTATAGACCCAAAGCTGCCCTGGCTGTGAATTCAGTGCACTGCAGGAAGTTGCCTTTATCTTGCAGTCCACCATCCTCCTTCTTGGGGACAAAGAGAGGGCTGAGGGACATTGTGCTGGTGCCGCCACAGGAGGAATCTCTCTCCAACACACCTTCGTATAGTCGATAAGCATTATTTTAAGCCATCTTCTCTTTGTAATGGATCCATCCGTCCTCAAGGATCTGTCTTGGCAGCACGTAAGCACTGCTGTAATTAATCCAGCGTGCAGTTTATGTCCCCGGCACACCTGCAAAACTCCAACTATGAAATTCCTGGGCTGGCTTTTAAGGATAAAATGATTAGCTTTAGGACGAAGGCACAAGCGGCCATGAAAAGGAGAAGAGCGTCTTGAGATGAAGGCAGCGAGAAAAGGAGAGGGCGAGGACCTTGGCGTAAAACAAAAGAGCAGGAGAGGGTGAACGTTCCCCGAGATAAAGTCCAGGGGTCGTATTTATAAACACTCCTCACTCAAGGTGTATCAGATAAGGTTTCACAGCACCTCGCCCTTTGCCTAATACATCATTACATTGATTTGGATGTTACTTATATTGTTCTGATGTCGACACTATTTGCAACATGCCAGGGGATAATGAGATGTAATTTGCGAAATAAACCGCTAAGAAAGTAATATTACAAAAACTCCACAGCCATTCGGAATACGATCCATAAATCTATCAAACACTTAAGTTAGTGTTGCGTTAAAGTGAAAAATTAACGGTCTGTGAAAACTCTGAGTAAAAGTGATTTTCTTTATCTTAATTTTTATTTTTTATTTTTTAATTATTTCTAGCCAATTCTGGTTCTGACGATGATTTCTTTACACGATCAACGGGTTCGAAAGTCTTGATCCTTGCTTATCAGCCTATGAGTTTCACATCGGTGATACAAAGTGATGCTTAGAGCAAAAAATATCATTTGGAGATATTTTTTCGTATATCTCAAAACGCACATATTTAATAACCATTTCTGTGTTTACAGGTTGTATTAGATATAAGTAAAATGGCTAACAAATCTTGCAAACGCTAGTCTGGAGTATTTTGTTACTTGTGGGTGTATAACACTAGGCAAAAGCAAAATCTCACAGGATGGACGAGGGCACAAAGTTTTTGGATCGAATACCACCTTTATTTTGGCATGCCTATCGGTGATCAAGATAAGACATGGGCGCCTCACGTAACATGTGGAGGGTGCCGCTCTACACCTGAAGGATGGCTCAGTGGAGTACGCAAATCAATGTCATTTGCAGTGCTCAGATTATGGAGAGAGCCTCAGAATAACTCTGGCGACTGCTGCTTTGGTATGGAAGATGCATCTTTGTACAGGAAGGGAAAGACGCGTTAAGTCCTTCGATATCCGGGCATACCCTCTTCTGTTGCTCCTATACCATACGGCGAACGGCTTCCAGTACGATGCCCTCCCCGTCAGGTGTAGGTGATCAAATCTCTTCGTGTAATGATAAATCTAGGCATCATAATTATAATGCTACACATAAATATTGTCTCTGCTTAGTATTTGTACGATCTTGTAATTTATTCCATTGAAAATAAATTTCATTTTTCTTTTCAACATACTACCTTACATTTGTATTTCTTTTTTAAGTTTTCAAGAAAGTACACCGAAACGAATCTATGTGATCTGACATGTTCTCGGACAAAAATATGAGACATGATAAATACACAGAAACGTCTGGTGCAGATCTTTATTTCTCTATTCAAATGGAAATATGGGATATTGTTCGAGATTTAGGGTTGTCTTTGTCGAAAGCTGGGCTCCTAACTCCCGGAGGACACGAATGGAATTTGTTTGGAAATTATTGTAGCAGCTCCATACACAGGAAACAGCACGAAATATTTGCAGAGTTCTACGATATTGATAAATTACTCTGTTATTGCAATGATGTGAGTGGCTTGCTTACAGTAACTGGGTAAGTACATCAATCATCTTAGTCGCGTCTATTCACCGACAGTACCACTCGCAATTTAAAGGCCGTCCTTTTGCACAATGGGATTGAGTATCGATCCGTACCTGTTGCCTATTCATCTCATATGAAGGAAAATTGTGATAACGACAAACATCTCACCAGTGTTATTACAAATGGGATGTTTGTGTTGTCATTAAAAAGTTCAGTTTCTTGCTGAGTTTACAAGGAGGGTTCACTAAATACTCATGTGTTCTTTATATGTGGGATAATAGAACTATAGACGAGCACATCAGAAGAGCAGAATGGACTCCTATTAATGGGTTGCAGCCATGAAGTTAAATGTAGTCAATAAACCAATTGTTCAAACAGAAAAAATCCAGCTACGATCTGCACAGTGCGGTTATAAGGCAATTATTAAAAGCTTTAAAAGTTAAGAGAGAAACTTTTCAACATATTTCACGTTAACTGATTTTTCCCAAGATTTCTTATGCTAAGATGAAGGCAGGTGTCTCTGTAGGTCTTCAAGTGAGGAAGATTCTATATTCCAAGACCCTCAAGGGCAAAATGACCGTCAAAAATGGAGGCACGGTGTGCTCTTCCAGGTGTAGTCTGTGAATTTCTGGGGAAGTATAAAACAGACAACTACAAGGATCTGGTGTTGAGCCCTGTCAACTAACTACTTTCGAAGTATGAAGTGTCACATGTCAATGAAGCTGCTTTATCTGCATTGCCATATTCACTTTTTTCGTGATAATTTGGGCAATGTGAGTGATGAAGCCGGCGAAAGATTTCACCAAGATACAGACACAATGAAGAAGAGATAACAAAATGTTGGGATGCTTCAGTAGTAAGAGATTACATATGGCCACGTTTATCAGTGCATTTTTAATGCATTTGCACTATAAAACTGTGTTTCTGATCAGTTCCCATGTTATATTCCTGTTCAGAAATACACTTCAAACATTATACAAAACGCATATAAATGCTACATATTATATGGATAATAAGTTCATTTAAGGCATTTCATGAGGAGTAACACTGAATAAAACAGACAACTTATATAGTCTACAGGGTTGATGTTAGAATGGAACCAACGCAATATTTGAAATCAGCGACATTTATCTGGTGATAAACAGGGAAAAAATTACAATGACTATATATTTTTTACATTTTGTTACATAGCGTAGTATTTAAATGCTACGGATGTTACGGATATTTTCTCCTCGGGTAAACTGGGTAGGATCCGTTATAAATACGACCCCAGGGGGAAGGCTGGAGAGGAAGGTGGTGGCAATTATTCTGGTCTGCCTGGGAAACCGGGAAGAAATATGTGAGAATGTGCGCGCGTGCGTGTGTGTGTGTGTGTGTGTGTGTGTGTGTGTGTGTGTGTGTGTGTGTGTGTGTGTGTGAGAGAGAGAGAGAGAGAGAGAGAGAACAAAGGAGCACAAAAGCAGGAAGACAATATTAGACATAGTTTTCCTGAAGACGCTATGTATTTGCAGGTCAGATAATGGGAACCATTCTAAGGAATAAAGGAAATAATAAAATAGCAGAAGCCGTGCTTCACACTACCAAAGTCTGTTTCCTTCTTGTCCTTGTTTACTGAACAGTACAGTTAGGGACCTGGATTCAATAGGTGAGTGTCGTATTCTAAAGCAAGACTGAGGCCCAGGAAAAGGTGATTGTGTGCCTTAATCAAAGAGCCTGGAGCAGTCAACAGACACTATTCTAAGTTCTCTTCTTTCTACCGATCCTTTGAGCTGAACCCGAAAAAAGAAATGCTGGAACTACCGATCTTTCCAGACAATTTGTCTTCCTTTATAGAAAAGGATGGGTAATTTGCAAAGAAAGCTATTATTAGCTTCCTCACCATCAGCACAACATAGTGTTATATTCCACCTAATGAAAAACGGTTTTAATCAACTTAATGTGAGTCATCGCTAACCTCCACATGATTCAAACGACTCTGTTACTGTATTACAGTTAACGCCAGCCAATATTATACATCCAGGTTTGAAAGACAGGAGCCTAAGAGTGTTAAACTATTACAATAATGTAATGTACTTGCATCCATCATGATTTAAATGACATAATCAGCGAACGAGTCATCTAATATTTTTACATTTATGCCGTTAACGCTCTGCCTGTGACGACTCACAGCTGAATAATAGCATCAAGCGTCGCCTAAAATAAAATACTAGGGATATCCTAATTACGAGAGACTTGATGGTACAAATGATAACACCCAGGCTCCTACTAATGTTACCATCCAGGCTTCTACGGCTCATTTTTCAGCTGAAATTAATAGCTTAACGTCAGCTGGAATAAAGTTCTATAAATTCCGACGAAAAGGTCAGTATGACTTGTCAGAGATCAGAAAGCAAGAAAATCTTTCATACTTCAACTCTGATACATGTACTGCCAAATCACACGAATATTTGTTTCAGATATGTATATTCATTGCTTGATTTGGATGGATAGTTTTGCCAATAACTTAATCTAAGTGGAATACGTACCCGTACTCTTACCAATTTAAATACTGTGAAAAGCTAAACAAGGCCTCTTAGCCATTTTCAGAGTTGATTCAAATGGATATGGAAGCCGTCAAAACTGCTCCAGAGCGAGGGTTGCTAAGAATCTCTGTGTACAGTACCTGGAAACTAAACTCTGGTACTAGCAACCTCCTGACTACAGCTAATGTACCCTCAAATTTTTAGCAATATCCAACTGAATCCAACATCATCCTTAAACATACCTGGGGTTTCATTATATCGGGATTTATCTTGGAAAGATCATATCAACTCGCTTGTGAAATCTGCTCCTAGAGATTAGGTATGATAAGCCGACATCGTATCTTCTTTACCCTTGGACAGTTATTGACATTATACACGGGTTTTATTCACCCCTGCGTAGAGTACAACTCACACGTGTGGGAAGGCTCCCAAAATACAGCTGAGCAGCTCGTCTCAGCAAAGTGGAATCAAACGTTTTTTGTCTCATTAACTCACCTCCACTTTCTGGCTTCCTTTAGGCTCTGTCTTTTTGCCGCACTATTGCATCTTTATCATTTTTACTGTCGCTACTTCACTGGTCACTGCTTCTCTGAACTGTCTACTTCCATCTCTCCACCACTAAGGCGGGCACGTAGCACCCGGCTAACAATAAACTCGTATCCCTTTTCTGTCCAGCTCTCTAATGCAAGAGTTTACCGTTACTCTCAGTCTCTCATGTATGGAACAGGTCAGCTCTGGAACTGTCTCTCTCTGTTTGTATTTCCTACTGCCTATGATATCCAGTCTTTCAAACGCAGTGGGTACAGGCATCTCGAAGTGAACGGATCTTGAAGTGGGTTCTCTGTTGTCTTGTTTTTGTTCTTTCTTGGAGGGAACAAATTTTGAAGTAGTGACGTTACTTACAGCTTCATTAAACTCTTCAATAGGATACGCCTGCCAAACACTGAACTATTAGGGAAAAAATATAAAGCTTTCGGTTTGACGCGATTAATTTAGGGGCTACCGCTTGTGTTTTAATGGTAAAGTTTTATGAAAATATCCGCCTCACTATAACGTTTCTCTCTGGAGCAAAAAATATTCGTCTGATGGAGGCAAAAAAAAAAAAAAAAAGATTGAACTTCCTTTGTCAATATTAATGAGCTGTTGTTGTTTAATATTGGTCTGTCTGGCCGAGAAGACTCGTCGACCTCATGTAAGCAACTATTTCTATGGGGCCGCCCTATAGGTACTGTTCATTACGTACACCGTGTAGTGATCAAACATCCCCTTGTGGTAGACGTGCCTCAGCAGCATTCGAACAGGGCACTTCCAACGGCGACGTTCAGAGAAATATGGGGAGGTCTGGCTCTGATGGGCGCCTCAGTTGCTCCACCCAGATTACACAGCGCCATCACGTGCACGCTCCCGTCAGTATTGGTAGTAATGGGTATATCTGTTCAGTGAAATGAATACAGTATTGCTGGTGCTCGTCCCCTATCCTGTAGTTGTGTGGCAGAGAAAGATAATACAACGGTTTTACATCCTACAGCTCTTCTTCCTGACTAGTACCATATCTAAGAGTTAAATTCTTACTGCATCTTAAAATTAAAGATGAAGAGATGGAAATTTTGGGCCAAGTTATCTTTCACTGTTACATTTCATTTAATGCCAGATTATTTAGTAAGCTAAAAGTGAGTCCTAAATGTCTGAGAGTGCAGTCAGTCATTGTTAACTACCTCATGGTGGGGATAACTGTGATATTCCACCTAATGCCAGACGATGTAATTATCACTATTAGTCAAGAACCCCAGCACTAACACTCAGTTATCTCGGGAACTGTTAGTCTTACAGCAAACGTACGTAGATCGTTGGAAAGTGAATAAAAGAGTAGACCTAATGGGTGTTGCTTAAGTGAAGTATCTTGAAATTCCTTATCACATTTTGAAACAAATAATCTAAAGGTCCCCCCCCAGGGGGGAATCACACCAACCGGGAGCCGTTACATATCTCGCGCGGCCTACTCTCACCAATTTCAGATTCGTAGGAGATTATCATCCTTACTGCATACCTGTAAAGTTTTATGATGATATCTTGAGCGATTGTGAAGTTATCATGGTAAGAGACACACAGACCTTGACCTACTTTCGCCAATTTCGAGCTCGTAGATTTTCTTTCCTATTATACTCATGTAAAACTTTGTGATGATATCATGAGCGGTTGCGAAGTTATCGTGCTAACAGACACACAGACAAGCAGACACACAGACAAACAGAAAAAAATATTTGTAGATTTTTATCTCTAATACACACCTGAAAAATTTTGTGATGGTATCTTGAGCGGTTGCGAAGTTATCGTTGTAACAGACACACAGACACTAACACAGAGACACAAACAAACTGAAAACAATACCAGCTTCGCTACCTCGGCAGGTAAAAATAGCAAATTCAGCACCAAAACAGAGGCATCGCAGAAAAATTCACACACACACACACACACACACACACACACACACACACACACACACACACACATATAGATAGATAGATAGATAGATGTGTGTGTGTGTGTGTGTGTGTGTGTGTGTGTGTGTGTGTGTGTGTGTGTGTGTGTGTGTGTGTGTGTGTGTGTGTGTGTGTGTGTGTGTGTGTGTGTGTGTGTGTGTGTGTGTGTGTGTGTGTACAGGAAACCATTTGGCTTGTCACTCAGTGCAGAGTCACCCACAGGCAGAAGGAAGAGGAAAGAATGAAGTAAAGAAAGACAGAAGAGGGAGTGTAAAGTCACCCGCAGGCAGAAGGACGAGGAAAGAATGAAGGAAAGAAAGACAGAAGAGGATGGAAGAAAAGATGGATGGAGGAGAGGAAAGAGCAGACACCCGAGAGCAGCACTACATCGAGTGAATGGATGGCGAGCGCCCCCACCTACCACTTATATATATATATATATATATATATATATATATATATATATATATATATATATATATCCAATCATACGTTGCCCCATCAGGAGCCCGGGGCTAGGCAAGTTGGTCCTGACATTTAAGATGAGAGTGACCAGCCTCACTCATCCCTGAGTGACATTACGTGAGCAATAAACCCCAACTACCCCATGGACATAACCGGCTCAGTCCGAGTGGAGTGCCGTTATTACCAACTAAACCACCAGGCGCCAAAATAGATAGATAGACAGATACAGATATATGTATATATTATCTATCTATGTATAAGTATGCATATGTATACAGATAGATAGATAGATAGATAGATAGATAGATATTTTTTATGCAAGGAAGAAGGAACCGAAGGCCGCGAGCCCGCAGTTGTTGTTCCTTCCAAGAGAAAAACAAAATACAAGAGAGAACCAAATTCAAGATCCGATCATTTCGAGATGCCTGGACACACTGCGTTTGAAAGAATGGAGATCATAGGAAGCAGGAAATACAGACAGTTCCATAGATGACCTGTTGCATAAACGAAGGACCGGGAGTAACGGTTAACTCTTGCATTAGAGAGTTGGACAGAGAAGGGATGAGAGTTTGCTGCTAGATGGGTGCTACGCGCCCGTCGTAGAGGTGGAGGAATGCATGCATACAGTTCACAGGAGCAGTGACCACTGAAGTAGCGATAGAAAAGAGATAAACACGCAACAGTGCGACGATCAGACAGAGGTTGAAGGGAGTCAGTAAGAGGAGGAGAGTTAATGAGAAGAAAAGCCTTTGACTCCACTGTATTGAGAAGAGCTGTATGTAGGGAGCCTCCACACACATGAGAGTTGTACTCCACACAGGAGCGGATAAAACCCCTGTATAGAGTCAACAATTGTGCAGGGGTTAAGAAGGAACGGAGTCGGCTTAGCACACCTAATGTCTTGGAAGCAGATTTTACAAGAGATGTAATATGATCTTTCCAAGATAAGTCCCGAGTAAATGAAACCCCAAGCATGTTCAAGGATGATGCAGAATTAAGATGTGTGTGTGTGTGTGTGTGAGTGTGTGTGTGAGTACAGGATATATATATATATATATATATATATATATATATATATATATATATATATATATATATATATATATATATATATATATATATATATATATATATATCTCCATCATCCAATCCTACATTGCCTCATGAGGAGCGTAGGAGCCGGGGGCTAGAAGATTGTTCCTGACATTTAAGATGAGAGTGACCAGCCTCACTCATCCCTGAGTGCCATTACATGAGCAATCAACCCCAGCCACCCCTTGGATATAAACCTTCACCAGCTCAATCCGATTGGAGCGCAATAATTACTCACTAAACCATCAGGCGCCAAAATTTGGTTATATGGTTACCACCCAGTGTAGTAAATGGTTTCCTGGTGCACAGAAAACCATTTGGCTTGTCATTCGGTGTAGAGTCACCCACAGGCTGAACGAAGTGGAAAGATTGAAGGAAAGAAAGACAGAAGAGAATGGAAGGAAAGAAGGATGTAGAGGAAAGGGCAGACACCCGAGAACAGCACTACATCGAGTGAGTGGATGGTTTTATCTCTCTCTCTCTCTCTCTCTCTCTCTCTCTCTCTCTCGCTCGCTCTCTATCTATCTATCTATCTAGATACATATATATATATATATATATATATATATATATATATATATATAGATAGATAGATAGATAGATAGATATATTGCGAGACGCCTCAATCCCGTTTGGGGTGGACACAAACAAATCGCCTCCACGTCACCCTGTCCCCCGCCATTTCACTGCCCTGCTCCCAACTCACACCCGCCTCTCTTATATACCTCTCCACTCCATCCCTCCATATCATCCTCGGCCTCCCCCTCCCTCTTCCCCCCTCCACCTCACTCACATGCACCCTCTTCGTCAGTCTCTCACCCTCCATCCTCTCCACATGGCCAAACCACCTCAGTGTGTTCCTCATAACGCTTCCTATCACATCCACATCCACACCACAACGCTCCTTTATATCCTCATTCGTCGGCCTGTCTCTCCATGTGATTCCCCAGGCTCCTCTTAAATAACTCATTTCCACTGCTCTCACTCTTGACTTGTGTCCTTCCAACAACGTCCAAGCTTCACTTCCATTCGTTAGAGTTGGTATCACAATACTGTCATGTAGTAACTTTTTCACTTCCATGCTCACTTTCCTGTTTCTTATCACTGCTTTCAAAGAACCAGCAACCTTTCTTCCCTGCTGTACCCTTTCAAGCACTTCACCCTCCAAACCTCCATCCTTACTCATCACACTACCCAAGTACTTAACCCCTACACCGCGGGCTTGTTTACCAATGACTTGCGTGTGCCGTGGGGTTATTTGGGCTCCGACAGACTCTCAAAAAATATTTGCCAAAAATCAGTTATTAGTCCTAGAATAATAAAATTACATATGCTTATGGTACATACCTTCAGCTTTCTCCTGGAATGATTGTTGAGCCTTCGTCTGTTACCGTAGGACTTGTGGAGACCTCTGAAGTAGGTTAACGAAGTCTCCACTTTACACTTCCCGACAACCCGTAATATGATTACCACAGCCAGATATTAACACTATAAACACTATTCTACAATTTTCAAGTAGTTTGGGATCCATACTAAAAAAAAAAACACTGTGAAAGCAATGGAAATTACGAGCACGCCTGATCGTCGCACTGGCACTAGTTCGCTCTTGGTACTCTGTCATTTATTATTCATAAAACCCCTCACACTTTATATTTCTATCGCTATATAACACTTATATATATCTACAGTCTTTATCCATAAGTTTCCTTCAGTAGTATTAGTTTATTGTCACTGTAGGGATTCAATTTCTTTCAGTAAAATACGTAGCATTCAGTTTCTCGTCCTGTATACTAGCATTGAGAGTGAATGTCACTTTCATCTTCACTCTCATAACTCATAGCATCCAGACATGCTAGAGTGAAACTTTCACTTTCTTTACTCCTAGGGTATATACTCGTATTCTTATAATACTACTCATTTACATTTCTATTTACGTTCTCTATTTTATTTACGTTATTTACATTTCTATTTTATTTACACTGTGTTATGCACTGTCACTTGAAGTAACTTATAAAACTATTTTCCATCGTTCACGTATATTTACATTCATTACTTTCATTTGCTGTTTACACATTATTTACACATTATTTACAATCCCACTTGCACTGTTTTACTCAATAGAAAGATCGTAGTCACTCTTTTATCAATTGTCAGCCCTTTACCTCTTTCCACACGAGGTTTAGTAGGGGGTAAAGGTCACAGGGCCCTTTGCATGGGGGTGAAAAAGTCCCTGAAGTCGGCAAGAAGAAACAGACGTACCTCTACTTCAGAAGATGAGAGTAAACTGATAACGGAGGGCCGGGGTGGAGGCCTACTTAGGGGATATTCAGTGCTACCAATGTTCGCTCTTGAAACAGCTATGTCTAGCACTGAAATGATTGGCAGGAAATCTAGACAATACATTATAAATTAGGTAGTTCCAGGTGAATGTAAATATCACTTAGGCTTCTCCCTTCCCTCCTTACATGTATATTTATTACGAAAATAGATTATACGGCATATTTCAAAGGAAAAAAAACAGCAAAAATTAGCGAACGAGTGCATGTGAGGTGTTGTCAGGTGATAATTAGTCAATTCCAGGTGTATGGCACTCTCACTTACCTTATTTCTTTCTTGTATATATTATTTGGTATAAGAATAGGACATAGGGCTTATTTCAATGGATGAAATCAGTGAAAAATTCCAGGGAAGATTTACTTAGCGTAGCACGGCCGGGCAGGCGAGAGGATAGGGTAATGGAGGGGGGGTAGGGAGGGGAGGCAAGAACAGGGAGAAATGGCTAAAGTGTCAACAATGGATGGGAGTACAGATGAGATTAGGAGTGCTGACTAGTGTTCGACATTGGCAGTACTGATAGATGATACAAGCCCCCACTTGGAAGCCCGGGTGAATTCAAAATAACACAGATTCACAAAAGCGATGCCCCCAGTATGATCCCTTGCTCCCAAGCGTCACGAAAGTGACGCCCCGCGGTTAAGGGGTTAAACGTACTCACATTTTCCAATTCCTCACCAATCCAACCTCGCTGTACATTCACTGACTTCACCCCTCTCAAAGACCATCACTTTACTCTTCCAAACATTCACCTTTAAATTCCGTTTCTTACACACTCTCCCAAACTCATCCACCAAGCCTTGCAGCTCCCCTTCGTCTTCACTCAACAACACAATTTCATCTGCAAACAGTACAGGGAGTTTCCAAACACTACCCTCTCTCACTAGGGCTACTCCAACATCCACTACCCTACGTTGTACCTCTTTTATTACCCCATCCATGTACAGATTGAACAACCATGGAGACATGACACATCCCTGTTTCAACCCAACCTTCAAAGAGAAAAATTCACTTAGTTCACTATCCACACGCACTGCAGCCTTAGCACCATCATACATACTCTTGACAGCATTCAACAACTTCCCATCTACTCCATATATTCTTAATACTTTCCGCAATCCTTGTCTATCCACCCTGTCATATGCTTTCTCCAAATCCATGAAGGCCGCATACAACTTCTTTCCCTTCTCTAGAAACTTTTCCACTAAAGATCTAAGAATGAATATCTGATCTACACAACCTCTTCCTTTCCTAAAGCCTCCCTTTTCTCTCCAACTAATTCCTGTTATTTCCCTAACTCTGTCAATAATTATCCTACCATACACTTTTCCTATTATACTAAGAAGACAAATGCCCCTATGATTACCACACACTTCTTTTTCCCCTTTTTCCTTTCATAGATAACTTACAAGGGTATAATTGACTGTAGTATACAAACTATCTTGGTAATGAAGGGCTGCTGCAACACTTCCTCAGCTAGGCTAGCTAGAATTAGAGGCTAAGAACGTTAAAGGGACAGAGTATCGGTAGCAGAACACCGTATCAGCTTTGTGTTGATATCCAAACTTGCGTATCGGAAGATGAATCAGAGGAGTATCAAGGCTTCCAAACTCGTCCATGTGAAGTGGGTGGCTTGATGGGCCGTAATGACAATGTGCCACTCACGATAATATCCTTCAAATGGTCGGAACAGTTCTACTAGCCTGTTCTAACTAACGCCAGAAAATTTTGTTCTGCTGTAAGTCATAACAACCTGCAAGTGTGAATGTTTTCACCTTCAACGCTCTTATTGTCGGGAAGTAACTAGCGCGATATTATTTTAATAGCTGAGAATGAGCGCGAAGACCTTTAGGGTCTTAATAACTGTAACGAACTCATGGTCTTGACAACTCAAGTATTCTATTGCAACTCATACCGGCTGATTATATTTCAGCGGGAGAAGCGGAGGCTGAATCGGTAGAGAGGTGGCCTGCGGTCATATTGGACTTAGGTTCGAATCCCGGCTGGGGCAGGGAACAATTTAAAGATCTGAATTACATAAAATCAGTCTTTACATATCTACCAGAAGACCCGCCGACATGCCATAAAAGTACCCCCCTCTAATACCGATACACCAGACGGTGAGTGTTAGCGCCGAAGTGGTGACATTTAGAGGTGTATGGAATGTAGGAGGACTTCTGGATCTTGGGAACAGGCTGTGAAGCCTATGCTCAGAGTCGGACACAAACAAAAAGACAAAACAACGCCATGATCAAGTACTGTAACCTTAGAGTACTAATAATCTCACCATGAACATTTTCATCGACAAGATAACTCATGCATTCTGCTACAGCAAATGCCAGACGAATTTATTTGAACCAATGTAAGCCAGCGAAGTCTAAAAGTGTGCACACTGTCACCGTTAGAACAGGAAGGGGCAGAAGAGGAATAATTGTGGATAGATCGGGAAGAAGAGGTAGTTAAAAACGCAGAGAACATTACAAAGTAGCTATGGAAAACAGAATACCTTACGGAATGAAAAAAAAAAAAAAAAACGTAAAAATTTGTACAGAGAACGAAAAAGAAGGGAAAAAGAGTAAAAGAAAATGTTAGACGATGGGACTGGAGAACAATTATTTTAAAAATAGATACTAAGATATTATGGGTAAACAGCGTACAGAAACTACAAATAAGAGATGAGTATAATGAGAGAGTTGAGCGGAAAAAGAATGAACAAGAAATAAAAAGAAAAGATTAGTGGAAATAGAAAAAAAAAATGGAAGCAGATTTGTAACAAAGATTTTAGGAGCGAAAAAGACTAAGAAATGAGAAAGCTATGAAAACACACACACACACACACACACACACACACACACACACACACACATCTATCCATCTATCTATATACTTAGGCTGCTTCCCTCAAGGAAAGGGAGGTAGCCGAGACAGGACGACACACTGCCCATTTACTCATCCATTCAGACACATTCATTCGCATCATAGCCCCAAAGGGGAGAAGGGACGGATCCTCACCGCACCACACAGCACAAGGGTCAACTGCGCAGTGCAATCAGTGACATCCACAGCAGGGCCCGACAGAGAGCTGGTTTACCACTGCCACATCATTACAGAGCCATCCCCTTACCCGCACCTGACCTGACCAGCCGATCAGACCAAAGCGGGAGAATATCCCCTCAGGGATGCGTCATCATTTATTCATTCACTTTTTCTCTCCATTTATTTCTATCACACACAGCCACTCTTCCTTGCTCAACAGACATCCCTCTCGCATCCAGTATCTCTCTTCACACTGTCCATCCATCCTATTCGTGGTTTCCCTCTCAGCCTTACACCTCTCACATCAGATCTAGTTATCTTTTTCACCAATCGCTCATTATCCATTCTCTCCATATGCCCAAACCATTGCAACACCCTCTACTCAACTCTACCAGCCATCTCCCGAACAACTCCAGTTCTCCTTCGCACTTCATCATTCCGCACTCGATCCATACGCGTCACTCCACACATACTCCTCAGACACCGAATCTCCATTACATTTAAACTTTTCCCCTCTGCTACACCCATATTCCTTGTTTCAGCCCCATATAACGCAGTCGGTACCACAACACCCTCATACAGCCTTCTCTTTACATCCATTCTAATCGAACGACATCTAAACACTTTTTTCATTCCTCCCAGCACCTTGCCTACCTCATTTATTCTAAACTTCACGTCTGCATCTATTCTTCCATCCACAGCAACATGTGACCCTAAATATTTTAAACACTTTACCTCCTCGAGCAACTCACTGTTCAAAACTATATTCATCCCCCTACCATCTACCAACCTCGTACACTGCATCACTTTACTCTTATTCTCATTTATTTTCAATTTCCCCCTTTCTCACACCCTTCCAAACTCCTCTACCAACTGTCTCAATCTCTCCTCTGAAACAGCCACCAGTGCAGTATCATCTGCAAACACCAGCTGCTTCAGCTTCCACTCTCCACCATCAACATTCACCAGACTCAGATCTCCACCTAAAACTCTTGCATTCATCTCCCTTACAACACCATCCATATAAATAATAAACAACCAAGGCGACATCACACATCCCTTTCACAGCCCCACTCTCAAGGGAAACCAAGCACTCACAGCATTTCCTACTCTTACACACGCTTTACTATTTACATAAAAACTTTTCATCAAGTCCATACAATCTTAAAACGGTCCACAAAGCCTCCCTATCAATTCTATCATACACTTTCTCTAAATCCATGAATGCCCAAAACACATCCTTGCCTTTCGCTAAATACTTTTCACACACTTGTCTCACAGCGAACACCTGATCCACGCATCCCCTCCCTCTCCTAAAGCCACACTGCTCATCATCAATCACTCCCTCTGTACCCTCTCTAACTCTCACAATTAACACTCAACCATATACCTTACCTACAACACTCAACAGACTTATACCCCTAAAGCTAGTACATTCATACTTATCACCCTTGCCTTTATACAACGGGACCACACAAGTACTTGCCCAGTCAGTTGGCACCATACCTTTCACAAAGCACACATTCAACAATCTTACTAACCAGTCAACAATAGTCACTCCACCACCCTTCCGGCATTCAACAGCACACCCATCCATACCTGCAGCTTTCCCTGTTTTTATCTCCTTTACTGCCTTCTTCACTTCCTCCTTTGTGATCAAAGAATCATTCAACTCTCCCGACACATTTATTCACTGCACCCTTCCATCCGCCACAATCTCAGCCACCCTTTCCTCCTCTACATTTAACAATCTTTCAAAATACACTGCCCATCTCTTTCTTACTGCATCCATCTCAGTTAACATCCTTCCATCCTCTGCTTTTGCTCGCTCTTCCTTCCCAGACTCTCCCTTTCGCACCCTTTTCATCTCCTTCCAGAACATTTTCTTATTCTGTTGAAAATTCTCAGTCAGCCACCTACCCCACCTCTTATCTGCTGCCACCTTAGCATCACACACAGCCCTTCTCGCCCTATTCCCTTTTCCTTATACCTTTCATATGACATCTCATCCTTCCTCTGCAACCACACTTCATATGCACGTCTCTTCTCAGCCACAGCCACACTTACTTCCCCGCTCCACCATTCACTTCCTTTTCTTACACCACCACCCACACGTCTCACACCACACACCTCTTCTGCATGCACCACCACAACACTCTTAAACAACTGCCATTCCTCCTCCACACTGTCATTTTCCTGATCTTTCACTGCGTTCCACTCATCTTTCAATTTCTCCTGATACTCTATCATTTTCTCTCTTTTATCCAACTCACTCACTTTCAAAACCTCCCTGCCACACCTAACCCTTCTAGCTCTCACCCATCTCTTACCTACTCCTAACTTTCCCTCCACCAGGTAGTGGGTCAGACATACCTCCACCCTCTTTCAGAACTCTCATATCCAACAATCTTCATATTACATTCCTAGACACAACCACATAGTCCATCAGTGCTTTAGCCACAACGATTCCACCCTCCTGTCTCACCCAGGTATACTTATAAATATCTTTCTTCTCGAAAAGTGTATTTCCAATCACCATCTCTCGCTCAACACACATCCCTATCATTCGTTCCCCATTTTCATTTTTTCCAGGCACACCATGCATAATCAACTACACCTTCAGCTGCTACATTTTCCACTCTGGCATTCAGATCTCCCATCATTACCACATTCACATTCGCTCCAAAACTCTGCAGACACTCATCAACATCATTCCAGAAAGACTCCCTCTCTTCTTCATCCCTTTCACTACCAGGCCCATATTATGCACTCACAAACACCCACAACTCACGTTCAAATTTCGCTGTCACCCACATCAGTCTCGATGACACCTCCTTCCATTCAATCACACACTGCTGTACTTCCGGACTCACTAACAAGGCCACACCTTCTCTTGCCCTTCCTCTATCAATAACTGACAATCTTCCATTCACACTTCCAAAGATAGACTCACCCTTCCCTTTCATCTTCGTTTCACTCAAAGCTAACACATCCAACTTTTTTCTCACAAGCATTATTCCAATCTCCTTCCTTTTAGCCTCAATCGTACTACAACCACGCACATTCATTGACCCAAACTTCAGGGTACGGGGATAACTCAATCCCCCATCGCTTTCTCTGGCCTGTCTCTTCTTAGGAACTAAAAAACAGAGGAGGGGGTCCCTAGTCTCCTCACTCCGCCCATTTTAGTCGCCTTTTACGACACGCAAGGAATACGGTGGCAGTATTCTTCCTAACACAACCTGGCCGCAGAGTAGTAGTACCACCCCACAGTGGGGCCAGATATATATATATATATATATATATATATATATATATATATATATATATATATATATATATATATAAACGATATAGGGAAATAATACGTTATTAGATATGAGGAAATAGTTTAAGAAACAATAATAAAAATCCGGCAATGGAATAGAAAAAAGTTAAGATATGTGTGTGTGTGTGTGTGTGTGTGAGAGAGAGAGAGAGAGAGAGGGAGAGAGGGGAGGAAAAGCATTTTAAGAAGGAAGGTATGTTTCCCCCTTCAATCCGAGGATGACACTTTCGTTTTACTGCTTCTGCTAACCTAGAATTTTCTTAGCTTTAAGGAGATTCATAAAGGGGGAATAATAATGAGAGTTGTTTTTAGCCCTTTAAATGCCAGAGGCCTCTCCAAAATCAAATATTTTATCTGGAGTTCATTCCACTGAAGGAAATAGTTTCTTTTTCATTTATCAATAAATAACTCGGTTTGTTTGTTTGTTTGTCTGTCTGTATGTCTGACTCTCTGACTGTTAACAACTTTTCAATGAAAATTACTGGTGCGATTTTGACTAAAACTGCAGGAATGATGAGCTATGACCCTCTGATCACCTGATCAAATTTTGGACCAAATTGGGCCAAGGCCTAGGCTGTAGGGCCAAAAAATGTTAAACAAAAAATGTAAAAAAAAAAAAAAACTTTCTTTTTTCTCACCAAGACTCATTTCAAATTCATCATATCGATGTGAAACCCAAACCTAAAGGCCTGTCTTTCAAATCTGCATCCTGTATCATGCCTGATTACATCAGGGGGTGGTCACCCCCCAGTTAGCGGTGAGAGAGTCAGTGTCATGTGGGTCGGGCCAAAAATTTCAAAAGGGGCATAAAATCGTAAATTTTCACTCGGTTTACTCCAAATTTGATATGCTGTCATCTTTTGTTAATTATCCTGTTGTGTCTATACGTCAGAACTAAAATGACAGCTGGGGACGGGTTTGCAGTGCCTTGGCACCACTTCTGGTTTCGTTCCATTGTGTTGATTTCTTGTCTGTGTAAGTTCTTGAAACGAGTTGTTAATAATAGGAATAATTTTGTTTTAGATTCGAAGAATTTCTTAAATGATCGACAGTGATGCTTCTATAAATACAGAAGGTCATTAAATAATTTAACTAATTTGGAGCAGTGTATTTTGGAGGCATTATCCAATAAAGGATTCATGATAGGTGCTCATGTCAATCATTATGATTTTGCTAATGTTACGGATGCTGGATCATACCGCCTAAGACTTGACGTGGCAACACTGTATTTTAGTGAAGATCTATGCTTATGGTTCAAGAGGTAATACCCAAGAAAACACGGTGCCTCAGGGAAGTGTGCTTAGCTCTAATGATATTTTATTATCAGGGCCCATCCGTAGGAATCTTAAATACTCACTCACTTCTGACGATTGTGCACTATGATGCTTTCTGTAATACACAGTTTTTACCTGGGCGGATTCAAGCAGCCCTTGATTCTGTCCACCAATGAGCCATGCAGTGGGGATTTAATTTTTTCCATCCCTAATTGTGCCACTTTAAACGTCCCTGATTTGTACTTCACTTCGGATAATCAGGCGGTACCTTTTCAAAATTCTGCCAAAATTTTTAAACTGCATTTTACCTGACGATTGAATGTAAAATATCATGTTAATAATTGTTCATTGCAATAAACTGAAATTTTCTTATTTTATTTATTTTTTTTTTTATGTGTCCGACTCTGGGCATAGGCTTCACAGCCTGCTATCAAGGCCCAGCAGTCCTCCTACATACCATACACCTATACATGTCATCACTTCGGCTCTAACACCCACCGTCCATATTGAATACATGCTAGGACTGTCTCATACAGGACTGGTGTATTGGTATTAGCGGGGATATTTTTACGACATGTCGGCGGGTCTTCTGGTAGATCAGTAAAGTGTGATTTAATGAAATTCAAATCCTTAAACTGTTCCCTGCCCCAGCCGGGATTTGAACCTGGGCCCGTTAGAACCAGACGCCACCTCTCTACCGATTGAGCCATCGCCTCCCTTCGCAGATACTAGGTGTGGAGCCAGCAGAAAATAGTAATAGTTTCAGAGTCCCTTATTAGATCTGAGCCGAACTATTGGTCACAAATATAAAGGTTGGCATCTGATGCCAACTACAGTGTGTTACATAGTGGAACCATTCACACAACAGTAAATGAAATGTAAATGACCATTGTAATAGTTTCAGAGTTTTAAATCATGACTTATGTAGACTAACGGAGAATAAATGGAGATGAGAGAGTGTGAGAGAGTGGGAGAATGGATGGGGTATATGTACGGGAGTAAGTGTGAATGAGTGGGCAAAACAGGGTGTGTGTATTGTTGTGTGCAAGAGATGAGGAATATAACAGTATGGATCAGTTGGTTCAACGACTGTTTGGGTAAGATTGAAAGTAGGATTACAAACGTGGGCAATTGTGTATGTGTATGCGCCGACACAATATCGGCAAGTAGAGTGAAAGAAAAGTTCTGGGCAAATGTGGATGCATACATTGAAAAGTTTGAGAGGAACGAGAGAGTGTTTTTGACTGGAGATATGAATGGAGAGGTAGGAAATGTGAAGTAGATGGAGTAGTTGGTAAGTGGGGTGTGCCTACAGATATGGATGAGAATGGCAGTCCTCTAGTGGACAATTTTGTGCAGGGAGGAGGTTGGTGATAGGCAGAACCCTCTTTAGGCACAAAATGATCCAAAGGTATAATTGGTGAGTGGTGAAAAGGGTTGGTGGTGATTTGAATGAAGGTATGGCAATGATTGATTATGTGTGTGTGTGTGTGTGTGTGTGTGTGTGTGTGTGTGTGTGTGTGTGTGTGTGTGTGTGTGTGTGTGTGTGTGTGTGTGTGTGTGTGTGTGTGTGACAGAATGAGAAGTTATGTAATGGATCCAAGAGCATACAGAGGTTGGGGAAGTGGACTTTTGGATGACCACTTGGCAGTGGTGAAAGTCAAAGTTCAAGTGTGATGAGGGAATAGGAGGGAAGAACACGATAAAGAAGTCCATACAACGAAGGTACAAAGGTTGCAAGAGAATGAAAAGACGGCAGAATATAAGAGAGAAGTGGCGGAGCGACTAGGTAAATATGATTTGGAGCAGATGGGGGAGGTGGAAGGTGTGTGCAAGATATGCACAGAAGAAATCATTACAGTGTATGAAGTGTTGTATGGGATTAAAACAATGTAAGCGGGCGAAAGGAAAAGTATGATGGAATGAGGAGGTGAGAAAAGCTATGGTGCAAAAAGAAGAAAGCATATAGTGAGTGGATGGGAAGCAGAGGCATGAAGGAAGTTGAGGGACGAGAGAGTTGTATGTAGACAGGAAGAGAGGTGAACTGCTTAGAAAGAGAGAGTAAGAAGTGAGTGGATGAGGAATTTGAAAGGAATTTGAATGTAAAGTGGAGTGAATGTAAGAAAATGTTCTGGAAGGAGGTAAAGAAAGTTCGACAGGGTGATAGAGAAGTTAGTAGGGAAGTGAAAGATAAAAATGGCAGATTAATAGTCGAGAAGGGAGAAAAAGTGAGCAATGAGAGAGAGAGAACATTTTTAAAAACTGTTAAACATAGAGAAAGAAAGTAATGCGCGTTTAAGTAGCTGGGGAATGTCTGGAAGAAGGAGGGAGGTAGGAAGGAAGAGATCAGTAGGATGGACGTAGTGGAAGCAGTGCAGAAAGTCGAAATGGGGAAAGCCCAGGAATTGATAGACTGTATGGTGAAATGCTGAAGCATGGGGAAGAGATAGTACAGTAGTTGAATGAGTATGGAAGATGTGCAGGTTGGCCTGTGAAGGAGCTAGAGCCACGGTGGGTTGGAATTCAGGTATAATTACTCTCCTATGCAAAGGAAAGGGGAAAAAGAAGCGTGAGGAAGCTAGAGTCACGGAGGATTGGAATTCAGGTAAAATTATTCTCCTATGCAAAGGGAAAGGGGAGAAAGAAGTGTGAGGTAATCATAGGGGCATTTATCTTCTTAGTGTAATAGGAAAAGCATATGGTAGGATACTTATTGACAGAAAATGGGAAATATCAGAGAAAGTATTCGGAGAAGAACAGGGAGGTTTAGGAGGGGAAGAGGTTGTGTAAATCAGATATACATTCTTTGGTTTTCAGTGGAAAAGTTTCTAGTGAAGAGAAAGATGTATTGGGTTTGATGGATTTAGAGAATGTATATGAAATAATGGATAGACAGGGAATGTGGAAAATATTAAGAATATATGGAGTGAATGGGAAGTTGTTGAATGCCGTAAAGTATAGATACGCGGGCGCTAAGGCTACAGTGCGTGTGGATAGTGAATTGAGTGAATTTTTCTATGTGAATGATGGATTATAAAAGCTTATAAAGAGGTACAAGGTAGGGCAGTGGATGTTGGAGCACCCGCAGTGACAGATGGCAGCGTTTGGAAACTTCCTGTACTGTTGTCTGCAGATGATAATGTACTGTTTAGTGATGACAAAGGGAAACTGCAAGTCTTAGTGAATGAGTGTGGGAGAGTGTGAATGAAACGGAATCTAAAGGTGAATATATAGAGAAGTTCCGGCCTTCAAGAGAAATGAAGTCACTGAATGTACAGTGAAGTTGGATGATGAGGAAATGGAAAATGTGAGAGCATTCAAGTACTGTACTTGTACAGTATAGTGTGATGAGTAAGGATGGAAGTTTGGAGGACGAAGTGCTTGAAAAGGTGCAACAAGGAAGAAAGGTCACTGGTTCTTTGAAAGCCGTGATAAGAAATATTGAAATTAGCATGGAAGTAAAAAAGAAAATGCATGAAAGTATTGTGATACCAACTCTAATGTATGGGGATGAAACTTGGACCTAGTTGGAATGACATAGGTCAAGAGGAACATGTGGAATTATATGGATAAACAGATTGACAAGTGTGAAAGTGAAGGAGAGTTGTGGTGTGGATGTAGATGTGATATTGAAAGTGTTAGGAGAAGTACACTGAGGTGGTTGGCCCTCTGGAGAGCGAGAGACTAACGAGGAGAATGTATTTGAGTGAGGTGGCGAGGGGGAGAGGGAGGGGGAGGCCAAGGATGAGATGGAGGGATACAGTGGAGAGACGTATGAGAGAGAAGGGTGTGAGCTAGAGGAAGGGCAGTGAACTGGCGGGGGATAGGGAGACATGAAGGCGATTTATTTCTGGCAACCCCATACGAGATTTTGGTGTCTGGCAATAGGTAGATAGATAGATAGATAGACTGTTCACTTCTTATACATAAAGTCCCCTAGTTCTCACACTGATCCATAGTAAAAGAGGCAGTATTGATAATCTAATATACTATAGCACTAGCTGCACGTGTGTGTGTGTGTGTGTGTGTGTGTGTGTGTGTGTGTGTGTGTGTGTGTGTGTGTGTGTGTGTGTGTGTGTGTGTGTGTGTGTGTGTGTGTGTGTGTGTGTGTGTTTTGGGCAGCCGAATCTACACATTCAAATCGCACCAAAATTGGCACAGAAACCACAAAAAATTCGCTGATGTGAAAAAACTTGGTCCCATCACGGTTGAAAAACTTTTACTATATTTAATGACGGATCACATTTTGGTGGATGAGTTTGGGAAAGTGTGTAAGAAACGGAATCTAAAGGTGAATGTAGGGAAGAGTAAAGTGATGGTCTTTGAGAGAGGTGAAGTCAGTGAATGTACAGCGAGGTTGGATGGTGAGGAATTGGAAAATGTGAGTACGTTTAACCCCTTAACCGCGGGACACTTTCGTGATGCTCGGCTACAATGGATCATACCGCGGGGCGTCACTTTTGTGATTCTGTGTTATTTTGAATTATCCCGGGCTCTCAAGTGGTGGCTTGTATCATCTATCAGTACTGCCAATGTCCAACACTAGTCAGCACTCCAAATCTCATCTGTACTCCCATCCATTGTTGACATTTTAGCTATTTTACCCCCTTCATGACTCCCCTCCCTAACTGCCCTCCATTACCCTCTCCTCTCACCTCCCATGCCGCGCTGCGCTATGGAAATTTCCCCCTTCTCTTTCCACAGATTTCATCCATTGAAATAAGCCCTATGCCCTATATTTTTACCCAATAATATATACCAAAAAAAAACAGGTAAGTGATAGTGTTATACTCCAGAAATTGGCTAATTATCACCTGACAACACCTCACGTGCATTCATTCGCTACATTACCACGGTAATTTCCCCTTTGATTTATGCCTTGTAATCGATGTCTGTAATAAAAATATATATCAGAAAGGAAGGGAGAATCCTAATTGACATTTACATTCACCTGGAACAACCTATTTCTTTATTTATTGCCGAGATTTTCTACCTATAAAAAATTAGCATGTAAATTAGCAGCAGTAAGCCTCAAGCGTCATTGTCAACCCTTCCCTTCTCAGATAATTTACCCCCTTCGTGACTCCCCTCCCTACCTGCCCTCCATTACCCTCTCCTCTCACCTCCCACGCCGCGCTGCGCTACGGAAATTTCCCCCTTCTTTTTCCACAGATTTCATCCATTGAAATAAGCCCTATGCCCTATATTTTTACCCAATAATATATACCAAAAAAAAAACAGGTAAGTGATAGTGTTATACTCCAGAAATTGCCTAATTATCACCTGACAAAACCTCACGTGCATTCATTCACTACATTACCACGGTAATTTCCCCTTTGATTTATGCCTTGTAATCGATGTCTGTAATAAAAATATATATCAGAAAGGAAGGGAGATTCCTAATTGACATTTACATTCACCTGGAACTACCTATTTCTTTATTTATTGCCGAGATTTTCTACCTATAAAAAATTAGCCTGTAAGTTAGCAGCAGTCAGCCTAAAGTGTCATTGTCAACCCTTCCCTTCTCAGATAAGCCGCGGCATTTAGTTCCTTGTCCTCCACTGCAGAGACAACATGTCGCACTCGCGCCCTGTCATTCCTGCCGCTTCTGCGCCCATTGCAAAGGGCCCCGTGACCTCTACGCCAAAGAAAAGTGTTGAGGCAAGTAGGAAAGGCCTCAGTGACTCTGCAGTGGCACGAGAACTTGCTGAATTGTCCATGATAATAATGGACAGCGATTTTGACGATTCCGGTGAATCGTGTGATGAGCTGGGTGAACTTATCGCGCCAGAAACAGCGACAACAAGTGCTCCTACCAGTGAATCAGTGTCTAGCTCCAAGGGAAAGGAGCCTTTAGTGCAGGAAGGACAAGAATTTGGGAAGGGAGTGAAAAGGCGGCGTGTTAGCCCCAGAACAATGCCCCCACGTGACCCAGCCCGCCATGAGTCACGAGTGCATTCACCTCCCCGTTCCCCAAGCCCCGCTTTACTCATCTCGTCATCATCGTCGGCTGAGTTATCTCCGGAGTCTTCGTCGTCGGAGTCACCACCAGCATCAACAGTGAAGGCCGGCCGTAGAGGTAGAGGTAGATCTAAGAGAGTGAAAAGTAGTGTAGCTAGTAGGGTAAGGGCTGCTAGTGCTGTACGGCAACCTAGGGTCAGTGCGAGTGACCTTGACAGAGATAAGCCTCCCTCTCAGCCAACCTCCACCACCACCACCACCACAATCCCTCCACCGCCACGCCAGGGAATCCTGGACGCCTTCGCGTGGATGGAAGGGTCAGATTTTGTCCCCGAAAACCTGGTTTTCGATGAGAGCTCGTCAGGAGTTCAGCCTGCCTTCACTATGGACGAAAATGCTGAGTGTGTCGACTACCTTTTGGCCTTCCTAGATGACGAAGTCATGCAGCACATATGTGATGAGACGAACAGGTTCGAATCACAACGTGCTGCTAGTGGTACAGGTGCAGCCAAGATGCAACAGTGGACCATGCTGGGAGTGCAGGAGCTGTATGTGTTCTTTGCCCTCATGCTTCTTATGCCACACTCCAAGAAGCATGAGTTGGAAGAATACTGGTCCATGGAACCCTTACTACCCTCACCGACCTTCAACAAGTACATGGCCAGAGATCGCTTCCGGAACATCATGGGAAACCTGCACTTTGCCGATAATGATGTACCTTCCCAAACCGACCCACTCTGGAAGATCCGGGAGATTCTGAACAGAATGAAGGATAAGTTCATGTCATTCTTCCACCCATTTCAGAAGGTTGTCATTGATGAGTCCTTGGTTTTGTTCAGAGGACGTCTTCAGTTTGTTCAGTACATTCCAAGCAAACGCCATCGCTTTGGAATTAAGTTCTTTGTACTGTGCGACTGTAAGACGGGGTACATCCTTGACTTCGTCATATATTCAGCCAGCACTGTCGATCTCGATAAAACACACCCCCTTGGCTTCTCAGGCTGTGTAGTGAAAGTGCTCCTAGAAAAGTATTTTGGTGGGAATCATGTGCTGTATACAGACAACTACTATACAGCACCGAAACTTGCCAAATACCTTTCTGAGCACGGCATTGGCTCCTGCGGCACTGTGAAAAGTAATCGTGCCAACTTTCCCAAATTCCCAGAGGCGGGAAACTCGCAGCGAGGAGACGTGGATCTACGCAAGTCTGAGAAGATGCTGGCAATACGGTGGCATGACAAGAGAGTCGTGCACATGCTCACCACCGTACATAAGGGGGAGATGAGAGACAGTGGGAAGGTCGACCGTAGGACAGGCGAACCTGTGATGAAACCTGATGCTGTGTTGGACTATAATATAAACATGCGGCTGGTGGACAAGTCCGACATGATGATTGGTGAGATCGACTGCTTCAGGAAGAATACTAGGTGGTACAGGAAAGTTTTTCTGCATCTCATAGATATGACGATGCTGAACGCCTTCATCCTGTACAAGATGAAGGTAAAGCCACCCAAGTCCTTCTCCCTGAGGTTGTTCGCCAGGACTTGTGTCCAGCAGCTGCTGGAAAAATATGGTAGGGTGCAAGCAGCAACTCCAAGGTGCCATCCAGTTACACTTCCCGACCGACTTGAGCAGAGGGCGTATATGGATCGGCACAGACTTGAGCTAATGCCTGCCACAGGGAAAAGGAAGGCTGCGATTCGCAGGTGTCAGGTATGTGCGCATACCACACGCCGCACCCCTGAGCATAAACGCACCTCTTGGCAGTGCGCTGAATGCTAGGTTCCCCTCTGTGTAACCTGCTTCTTCGATTATCACAGCCAGAAGCAGTTCTAACAGTGCAAGTGTGGAAGCAGAATTATTTGGAAATAATGTGTAAATAATGTGTAAATAGCAGGTGAAAGCAATGGATGTTCAGTTCATATGATTGAACAGTGTATTATAGTTTTATCTTACTGAAAGTGACAATGAATAACATATTGTAAGTAAAATAGAAGGGTAAATATTGAAAATAGAATAGAAAATGTAAACAGTAATGTAAGTAATTAGTAATATAAGAATATGAGTACAAATAATTTATGTTATAACAGTGAGAGTGAATCCATTGGCTCTCTACGTATTTTACTGACTGAAAAATTGAATGACTTCAGTGACAATAAAATAATACGACTGAAGGAAACTTATGGAGAAAGACTCCAGATATATATAAGTGTGATATAGTAATAGAAATATAAAGTGTGAGGGGTTTTATGAATAATAAATGACAGAGTGCCTAGAGCGAACTAGCGCAAGTGCAGCGATCAGACGCGCTCGTAATTTCCATTGCTTTCACAGTGTTTTTTTTTTAGTATGGATCCCAAACTACTTGAAAATGGTAGAATAGTGTTTATAGTGTTTGTATCTGGCTGTGGTAATCATATAACGGGTTGTCGGGAAGTGTAAAGTGGAGACTTAGTTACCCTACTTCAGAGGTCTCCACAAGTCCTACGGAAACGACGAAGGCTCAACAATCATTCCAGGAGAAAGCTGAAGGTATGTGCAATAAGCATATATAATTTTATTATTCTAGGACTAATAACTGATTTTTGGCAAATATTTTTTGAGAGTCTGTCGGAGCCCAAATAACCCCGCGGGACACGCAAGTCATTGGTAAACAAGCCCGCGGTGTAGGGGTTAAGTACTTGGGTAGTGTGATGAGTAAGGATGGAGGTTTGGAGGGTGAAGTGCATGAAAGGGTACAGCAGGGAAGAAAGGTTGCTGGTTCTTTGAAAGCAGTGATAAGAAACAGGGAAGTGAGCATGGAAGTGAAAAAGTTACTACATGACAGTATTGTGATACCAACTCTAACGTACGGAATGAAGCTTGGACGTTGTTGGAAGGACACAAGTCAAGAGTGAGAGCAGTGGAAATGAGTTATTTAAGAGAAGCCTGTGGAGTCACATGGAGAGGCAGGCTGACGAATGAGGATATAAAGGAGCGTTGTGGTGTGGATGTGGATGTGATAGGAAGCGTTATGAGGAACACACTGAGGTGGTTTGGCCATGTGGAGGGGATGGAGGGTGAAAGACTGACGAAGAGAGTGTATGTGGGTGAGGTGGAAGGGGGAAGAGGGAGGGGGAGGCCGAGGATGAGATGGAGGGATGGGGTGGAGAGGTATATGAGAGAGGGGTGTGTGAGTTGGGAGCAGGGCAGTGAAATGGCAGGGGACAGGGCGACTTGGAGGCGATTTGTTTGTTGCCACCCCAAACGGGATTGAGGCGTCTGGCAATAGATAGATAGATAGATAGACATTTTGAAAACGCCACTTCCGGCGCTCGGCATAGTATTTCCATAGAATTTTTTGCCCATAGCTACAACAAAAATATACTATAGCAGTAGCCGTGTGTCTGTGTGTGTACTTCGGACTTGCGTTCGGACAACTTGAGTTCCATTCCCAATGCTGCAAATAACACGATCAATTATTTAGCTGCAAAAAATCCAGGTGACAACGTTAGACTAGAACAGCACATAAACGGACCACCATGGGCCCTCCGATGTCGCCTTGACGTCTGATAATGACAACGTTAGACTAGAACAGCACATATCCGTGAATCGGATTACCTGAAATGATTGCAACGCGCACGCGAAACGTGAGGAAATGAGTGAGAAGCACGAGGACATGAGTGCGAAGCACGAGCAAACAAGTGCGCAGTGCGAGAGCCCTCCACAGGAGCAAGTGCGAGGGGCCCAAAGGGCCCACGAGCACTTGTATATGCCTATAAATGAATAGGAGCTCCAGTTACAGATCAATAATTCATTCATTCATTCATTCATCATCTAAGCATGTGTTGCCCCATGAGGAGTGTAGGAGCCCGGGGCTTGGCAAGGTGGTCCTGACATTTAAAATGAGTGACCAGCCTCACGCAATCTGAGTGGCATTGCATGAGCATTATACCCCAACCACCCCATGGAAATAAACCTGCTTCGGCTCAATTCGACTGGAGTGCCTTAATTGCCCTCTAAACCACCAGCTTTTTTTTTTTTTTTTTTTTTTTTGCCCTATCGACCATTGGGGCCAAAGCCCCTGGTCATTTAGGCCGTATATATATATATATATATATATATATATATATACACTCACACGCGCTTTCATGCATATATACAAACACACTTCCATGCACACGTACATATATGTATATAATAAATTTTATTTTATTTATTTTTTTGTATTATTATTTTTTAAATTTTTTTCTTAGTTTTATATTTTTTATACCTTATATTATAAGGAAAAACCTAATCTGAAGACCCTAAAACTAATCACCTAACAGACAAATCGCTATCTTATACTAAATCCAACAGAGACAAATAGCTATACTTATACTAATGGTAAAAATACCTCGACTAACAGAACACCATCGACTGCAGATATGTAATGCCTTTCTACATTACATACCTGCACTCATCACCTGGTGACTATCAGTCGAGGCACAACCTAATGTAGGGGACATCAATATATGAAAGGGAACCAGACGAGTCAGGAACATTTCCATATACGTCAGCTGTCGGCCCTAATTAGAATAACATAAGTAAGATGGTATAATGTATTTACATAATATGTACAAAAAGTGAAGGACCTCGCCCAACAGATCACCATCGATTGCAAGTGCCCAATACCTTTCTATATGGAACACTTACACTCATCAGCCGGTGACTGTCAGTCGAGGAACAGGGTTTAATGTAGGGGACATCAATTTTAGAAATAGATCAGTGAGAAGGAGGAACTACTTCTAATATGTTAACTGTCAGCCCTAATTAATAGTACAATATACACATAATTACAGTCAATAAAAAAATAAAACCATATAGTAAAAAAGTCACATCATACTGATCAGTACGGTCTCTCTCCAGAAAATCATCAATTTATCAATCATAACAATGTCCCCATCACCCAGGATGGTGGAAAGGGTGAAGGGGATGTCTGCTGCACCGCAGTAATTTATAAGTGAAACGCGTTCACGAATAAATCACCGACAGCGCAGGATGACATGACTGATAGATAACACCGCATCACAGATGTCACAGTGCGGTGGGAATCGTTTTTCCATATAAAGTTTCATGTGTGTTATTAAGGTGGCATTAAGCCGTAACCGTACCAACACTTTTTCTTCCAGGCGACTGGGACGGTTGGCAGTGGCCCAGTCGCCCCGGTACGGTTTACACGTTCGAATATTCAGTCTGGTCCACTGACCTTGCCACAGAAGATTTATTGATTTCTTTCCGAGAGAGAGACTCGACCGTAGATCACGAGGAACGTCCCAAGTTTCCACGAGCTCTACAGCCGACTTTGCAAGTAAGTCAGCCTGGTCATTGCGGTAGATACGACAATGACCAGGCACCCAGATCAGCGTGAATGACTTGTTGCATGAATGCAACTTATTAACGATGCGGCCCTGGATCTCGTGAGAGTCCGTAGTACAAGATGCAATTGCCTGAAGGGCTGATTTTGAATCTGAAAATATGACAAATGAGTCATGCCTAGAATTGAGAGCATAGTCTATGGCTTTACAATAGCAAAAAGTTCAGAGGTAAACACAGATGTATGAGTCAGCAACCGATACCTGAGGGCACATTCAGTCGACCATACACTTGCACCCACACATTCACTCGACTTGGAACCGTCGGTGTACAATTGGTGGGACCCCAAGTGACGCACGATGATGTTACGAAACAAGTGGTGGCCCTCCGCCTCCGGCGCCTTGGCCTTTGATGCTGGGAGCCATGATACATCAATGGTATAGCCAGGTGGTTTCCAAGGCGCTATATTTTTTAACATCAACTTGTCACAGTCACTGAGGTCCACACCAAGCTCCTGAGTTAGTAAGTGGAGGCGAACAGCAAGTGGCCGACGCACCGCCCGCAGAAGGTGGTGGTATTGACACACGGGGGTACAGGCCACATTGCCGATATTACTTTTTCTCGATCTTCTGAGGCCATAGGACCAAGCCAGGTAGTCACGACAAATATGGAGGGGAGGCACATTCACCTCCATACGAGCTACACGAATACACCTGACGGCTCTAAGACACATTCGCAAACATTTATTCTGCAACACATCCAATCCTTTCAACATGGCATCGGATGCTGAGCCATACACCTGTGCACCATAGTCTAGCTTTGATCGAATAAGGGACTTATATACCATTAATAAAAATTTTCTGTCGGCACCCCATGTAGTACCCGCTAGGTACTTGAGGGCATTTACAGATTTATCACAACGAGCAAGCAAATTATTAACATGAATTTTGAAGTTCAACTGACGATCAGAATGAATTCCCAAAAACTTTACAGAAATTTGAAAAGGTACCGCCTGATTATCCAAAGTTAAGCACAAATTAGGTACGTTACGATTAGTGAAGACTACAGCGGCACACTTAGTGACGGAAAACTTAAATCCCCACTGCAAGGCCCATTGGTGGACAGAGTCAAGGGCGGCTTGAATCCGCCCAGCCGAAAATTGTACATTATGGGAAGAGTGCCATATTGCACAATCGTCAGCGTAGAGCCAGTATTTAAGATTCCTGGGGATGGGAGCTGATGACAGAATATCACTGATCTATCTATCTATCTATTGCCAGACGCCTCAATCCCGTTTGGGGTGGCCACAAACAAATCGCCTCCAAGTCGGCCTGTCCTCCGTCATTTCACTGCCCTGCTCCCAACTCACACACCCCTCTCTCATATACCTCTCCACCCCATCCCTCCATCTCATCCTCGGCCTCCCCCTCCCTCTTCCCCCCTCCACCTCACTCACATACACTCTCTTCGTCAGTCTTTCACCCTCCATCCTCTCCACATGGCCAAACCACCTCAGTGTGTTCCTCATAACGCTTCCTATCACATCCACATCCACACCACAACGCTCCTTTATATCCTCATTCGTCAGCCTGTCTCCACGTGACTCCACAGGCTCCTCTTAAATAACTCATTTCCACTGCTCTCACTCTTGACTTGTGTCCTTCCAACAATGTCCAAGCTTCACTTCCGTACGTTAGAGTTGGTATCACAATACTGTCATGTAGTAACTTTTTCACTTCCATGCTCACTTCCCTGTTTCTTATCACTGCTTTCAAAGAACCAGCAACCTTTCTTCCCTGCTGTACCCTTTCATGCACTTCACCCTCCAAACCTCCATCCTTACTCATCACACTACCCAAGTACTTAAACGTACTCATTGATCATAATCCTAAATAGACCAAGACTAAGCACACTTCCCTGCGGCACCCCGTTTTCCTGGATAAATATATCCGATGTTACGTTACGGGGCAATTTGACAGAGAAAGTCCTGTCCCTTAAGAAATTTGAAATAAAAATGAGCAAATTTCCTCTTAAACCATAAGCATAGAGCTTCATTAGTATTCCGTGTCGCCATGTCATGTCATAGGCTTAATGGATGTCCAAGAACACCCCTGTCATGAATTCTTTATTGACAAATGCCTCTGCAATACAATGCTCCAAATTCATTAAATGATCTAGTGAACTTCTGTATGTACAGAAGCGACATTGTTGATCATTTAACAAATTCTTCTACTCTAAAACAAAAAGAAGCCTATTGTTTACCATTCTTTCCATGACCTTACATAGACAAGAAGTCAACACAATAGGACGAAATGAAGTGGGATTCATAAGACGACCAGCCTCTTTGGGTATCGGTATGACGTGCGCAAAGTGCCATGAGTTTGGGAACGTTTGAGACGCCCAAATCTCATTGTACAAAGCTAACATCTTCATCAGCTTGTCCTGATTAAGATGCTGGATCATACTGTACATGAAGAGGTATGTGGTGTGAGACGTGTGGGTGGTGGTGTAAGAAAAGGAAGTGAATGGTGGTGCGAGGAAGTAAGTATGGCTGTGGCTGAGAAGAGACGTGCATATGAAGTGTGGTTGCAGAGGAAGGATGAGATGTCATATGAAAGGTATAAGGAAAAGGGAATAGGGCAAGAAGGGCTGTGTGTGATGCTAAAGTGGCAGCAGATGAGAGGTGGGGTAGGCGGCTGACAGAGAATTTTTAACAGAATAAGAAAATGTTTTGGAAGGAGGTGAAAAGGGTGCGAAAGGGAGAGTCTGGGAAGAAAAACGAGTAAAAGGAGAGGATGGAAGGATGTTAACTGACATGGATGCAGTAAGGAAGAGATGGGTAGAGTATTTGGAAAGATTGTTAAACGTAGAGGAGGAAAGGCTGGCTGAGATTGTGGCAGATGGAAGGGTGCAAGGAATAAATGTGTTGGGAGAGTTGAATGATTCTTTGATCACGAAGGAGGAAGTGGAGAAGGCAGTAAAGGAGATGAAAATAGGGAAAGCTGCAGGTATGCATGGGTGTGCTGTTGAATGCCTGAAGGATGGTGGAGTGACTATTGTTGGCTGGTTAGTAAGATTGTTGAATGTGTGCTTTGTGAAAGGTATGGTGCCAATTGACTGGGCAAGTGCTTGTGTGGTCCCGTTGTATAAAGGCAAGGGTGATAAGTATGAATGTACTGTACTAGCTTTAGGGGTATAAGTCTGTAGTGTTGCAGGTAAGGTGTATGGTCGAGTGTTAATTATGAGAGTTAAAGAGGGTACAGAGGGAGTGATTGGTGATGAACAGTGTGGCTTAAGGAGAGGGAGGGGATGCGTGGATCAGGTGTTTGCGGTGAGACAAGTGTGTGAAAAGTATTTAGCGAAAGGCAAGGATGTGTTTTGGGCATTTATGGATTTAGAGAAAGCGTATGATAGAACTGATAGAGAGGCTTTGTGGACTGTTTTAAGATTGTATGGACTTGATGGTAGGTTACTAAAAGGGGTGAAAAGTTTTTATGTAAATAGTAGAGCGTGTGTAAGAGTGGGAAATGCTGTGAGTGATTAGTTTCCCGTGAGAGTGGGGCTGCGACAGGGATGTGTGATGTCGCCTTGGTTGTTTAATAATTACATGGATCGTGTTGTAAGGGAGGTGAATGCAAGAGTTTTAGGTGGAGGTCTGAGTCTGGTGAATGTTGATGGTGGAGAGTGGAATCTGAAGCAGCTGCTGTTTGCAGATGATACTGCACTGGTGGCTGATTCAGAGGAGAGATTGAGACAGTTGGTAGAGGAGTTTGGAAGGGTGTGTGAAAGGAGGAAATTGAAAGTAAATGAGAATAAGAGTAAAGTGATGAAGTGTATGAGGTTGGTAGATGGTAGGGGGATGAATATAGTTTTGAATGGCGAGTTGCTTGAGGAGGTAGAGTGTTTTAAGTATCTAGGGTCACATGTTGCTGTGGATGGAAGAATAGATGCAGAAGTGAAGTTTAGAAAAAATGAAGTAGGAAAGGTGCTGGGAGGAATGAAGAAAGTGCTTAGATATCGTTCGCTTAGAATGGATGTAAAGAGAAGGCTGTATGAGGGTGTTTTGGTACCGACTGCATTATATGGGGCTGAAACATGGAATATGGGTGTAGCAGAGAGGAAAAGTTTGAATGTAATGGAGATGATGTGTCTGAGGAGTATGTGTGGAGTGATGCGTATGGATCGAGTGTGAAATGATGAAATGCGAAGAACTGGAGTTGTTTGGGAGGTGGCTGGTAGAGTTGAGCAGAGGGTGTTGCGATGATTTGAGCATATGGAGAGAATGGATAAGGAGTGATTGGTGAAAAAGATAACTAGATCTGATGTGAGAGGTGTAAGGGTGAGAGGAAGACCACGAATAGGGTGGATGGACAGTGTGAAGAGAGCGCTGGATGCGAGAGGGATGTCTGTTGAGCAAGGAAGAGTGGCTGTGCGTGACAGAAATAAATGGAGAGAAATTGTGAATGAATAAGTGATGACGCAGCCCTGAGGGGATATTCTCCCGCATTTGGTCTGATCAGCTAGTCAGGTCAGGTGCGGATAAGGGGATGAGTCTGTTATGATGTGGCAGGGGTAAACCAGCTCTGCCTTCGGGCCCTGCTGCGGATGTCACTGATTGCATTGCGCAGTTGACCCTTGTGCGGTGTGGTGCAGTGAGGATCTGTCCGTTCTTCCCTTTGGGGCTAAGATGCGAATGAATGTGTTTGAATGGATGAGTAAATGGGGAGTGTGTCGTCCTGTCTCGGCTACCTCCCTTTCGTTGAGGGAAGCAGCCTAGGTATATAGATAGATAGATAGGAATGATTAATAGGAGCTTTTGTTTTAATGTTGTTACCATTAACCTTCTTATGGTCAGCATTATTCTAGTATTCAGCTTTTGCTAAATTCATATGATTAAAGTCACTTGAGAGTGAATCATAATTAGCTTAAGAATGTTAAACATCCTTTAAATCGCATTAATCTCTTGTATTTGCAGATTAGCGGGAAGGATCAAAAGAATGAGGTCCACTGTGTAACACATGGGAAGCACCAACAGGT
Organism: Coenobita brevimanus; assembly: GCF_032717465.1. NCBI lineage: Eukaryota > Metazoa > Arthropoda > Malacostraca > Decapoda > Coenobitidae > Coenobita > Coenobita brevimanus. Next base: position 14,397,496 of record NC_136958.1, read on the forward strand.
TGACTTGCTCAAATCGCCTACTAAAATGGGCAAAGGTGAGGTGAACTGTTAAGTTTCATCATATGAACGTGATTTCACGTCTCTTACTAACTCGTTCCACCGCAGATTATTATTTTAAAGTTTTGCACACGCGAATGTGTGTGTGTGTGTGTGTGTGTGTGTGTGATTTTTACGTCTATTACCAACTCATTCCACTGCAGATTATATTATTATTTTTAAGTTTAGCACAAGTGTGTGTGTGGGTGTGGGTGTGGGTGTGACGTGGTTAGTGATACGTCAGCCATCACATCGGCGCGCGGTAACAAAACTGGAAATAAACAATTGCCAATTGTTGACAAAAACCTAAAGATAGACAAGCAAAACACGCACCACTGGAATCAGCGTGGAAAACTGAGTCTAACAAGACCAGAAGAGATATGAATAAACAAATTCATTGTTACACAGTGTAATTATTTTTAAGCTTAGCACAAGTGTGTGTGTGTGTGTGTGTGTGTGTGTGTGTGTGTGTGTGTGTGTGTGTGTGTGTGTGTGTGTGTGTGTGTGTGTGTGTGTGTGTGTGTGTGTGTGTGTGTGTGTGTGAGTGCGTGCGTAATTTTGTTAAACTAGTGTGATATTTTATCTTTCTCCCAATAAATTGCAACGGTGGATCAGAGAAACTATTGTTACTTCGAAGAAGTACCATCCACTCACTTAATATAGTGCTGCTGTCGGGTGTCTGCCCTTTCCTCTCCTCCATCCTTCTTTCCTTCTATCCTCTTCTGTCTTTCTTTCCTTCATTCTTTCCTTGTCCCTCTGCGTACGGGTGACATTACACTCCCTATTCTGTTTTTCTTTCCTTCATTCTTTCCTCTTCCTTCTGCCTGTGGGTGACTCAACACTGAGTGACAAGCCAAATGGTTTCCTGTACACCAGGAAACCATTTACTATGCTGGGTGGTAACCATATAACCATATTTTGGCGCCTGGTGATTTAGTGGGTAATTATTGCGCTCCTTTCGGATCAAGCCGGTGAAGGTTTATATCCAAAGGGTGGTTGGGGTTGATTGCTCATGCAGTGCCACTCAGGGATGAGTGAAGCTGGTCACTCTCATCTTAAATGTCGGGACCAACTGCCTAGCCCCGGGCTCCTACGCTCCTCATGGGGCAATGTAGGACTGGATGATGGATGGATGGATGGAAGAAGCACTTGTACAGCAGATCATTTTTCTGAGTTAATGCAGAGTGGAGTTGGAAAAGGGGTCGGGTATGGAGTATAATGCTGTAAGAATTAGATCATCATATGCATTTTTTAGAAAGATATATTTATTCTGTAATATTTTGTGTACTCAAAACATCACATCTGAGGTGCCCACCGTGTCCTGAACATCCAGTAATATTGTTTATCATGTATACCGTACTTAATGTTGGGTTTGTTGTACTACCCAGCGAGAGAGAAAACATCCAGAACGTAGTAAGGTGTGGATGCTAATGCCGTGCACAGCAAGCGTGTGTTATTTCGGCGACAGTTAAAGTTGTAGTGGATCCACAGCATGCACATCGTTGTTAAGCTTATGAAAAATAATTACGTGTACGTGAGTTACTTTTCACAGATTTTGCCATCATTTGACAAAAATGGTCATGCTGAGCAACAAAACTGCCTTTTTAAGAACCTATTAAAACTACAATGAACATTCACACACGACTGGAAAGCTTACGGAAAATAGCCCAGCAACCCGAAAGAAAAAAAAAATCAGGTGATTTGATAAAAATTATTGATCATATATATTTCGAGAAACCTGATTTCAAAAATGAAATTAGAGTTGGCTTAGGACCTCAGTTTATTTCCCCCCCAAAAAAAAACAAAAAATAAGTAAAAATATAATTAAAATACATTCCTGCTAAGGGGTGAATTTCCTTCTTTTTCATTTACCAGAGTATGTGATGTCAACATAGTCTCGTTGCAAACACCAGCAGTAGTCGACCATCACGTTTCGATCGCATATCCCTTGATATGGAACCTCTATTCCTGTTCTTTACTTCCTGTTCCAAGGTTTTCAAGGAAATAGTCTACATGACTACTGTAGGTAGGAAATCAGTTCTGAAACTCATATGGCGCCCTAGTTTCTGGAAGTTCGTGAGCAAATTTTGAATAAGATGTTGATAATTTTCAGCCTTCCAAGAAAACCTGATACAACTGTTATAAATGCACTCCATGCATTTCTTTCGCCTATTTCTCTGAGTTCGTGAAATGCTAGTCTTTCGTCAGTAGCCTTATCTAATGGCCACCAGATGTCAGTGTTTCATCTGTTTTAGCAGGAAATTTTGAACTTGGGTAATCAAATCAATCTTTTTCTTTATCCAAAGGTTTCACACCAAACTTTAACGTACAGTGGTAGAAGCAGGATTTACCCTGGATCAACTAAAGGCTCATTCGAAGTTTTCTCTTCAGATGTTCTTTTCTTCTCGGCCACACTTTTCTTATCCAGTGCTGCTCCTCTGTCCCATAAACATAAAAAAGAAAACAAAGAAATTTGGTGTAGCCACTTTGCCGTCGATGAAGCACTGACAACAATTTTATATCCCCGCATATCATCCAGTCGTGTTAACTGAATTGTATTTATCCAATTTTTTTTTTCTTATTCTTGCAGCTTTCCTGATGATGAACTGAATGCCCAATTGGAACTGAAATCAATTTAGTTCCATTATGTAATAAAACAACCTTGAGACTTCTCTCTGATCTGTTAATAAAAAGTCTCCTTTCAAATGACTGACATTGCTTCCAAAAGAGATTTTATGCCTTCAGGAGACCGGAATTGGTGCTGAATCTATCCGATAAAGTACTGACTAACACGAAAACGCAGTAACTCTCACCCCGCCTTAAGTTTGACACAGGAGAGAGCAATAGAACATTTACTGAATACGTATCTAAATACGTAGACAATGATGTGGAAAAGGGATTCATCCAAGGTATCCTGGCATGCCATAAGACATTAGCCAGCGAACAACCTAATGCACCACCCCGACAGAATAGACTTTCTGTAAGCGAGCAGGGCAAAAATGAAAGCATTGTGACAACTATGTCAGACATAGGTGGTGGCGTGGTAATTTTGAACAAAACTGAATATAGCGAAAAATGATAACTATGCTGAGCGATCCTTTTACGTATGAAAAGAAATATAATGGATATTCAGACAGTGAATGTAATAAATTCAATGTCAGAACAAGAAAAATAATTGAACGACCAGCAAAAAGGAACCTGCTTGAAGAGAAACCTTGTCCCCCGATTCCAATGAGGCTGAAAATATTTGGATTTGGAAGCGTTCCCACAAGATGGCTAAAAGGCTAGCTGAGTCCCTCTCCAAATCCCTAGGTGCCCTAAGTGATGTGCATCAAAGAAACTTGGAGGATTTAATCGAAACGCTGAAAGACGTGGACTTCTGCAATAAGAAAATGGCAAATTTCAACGTGAAATCACTCTTCATTAACGTATCGATAGAAAGGGCCATGCAGGCAGTAGGATGAGCAGTGGACGTCATCGAAGATGACTAGCTACCAAGAGCTGACCACATCGAACTAATTTCCATGTATGTTTAATCTGGATCATTTACATTCAGTAGAGAGGAATATAGGCAACACAAGGGTCTACAGTCGTTCTATTTTATCAGGCAGTTTGGGTGGGGCTCTCTGGGATCTCACTCTGTTAGCTCTGTTGCCATATCGTCGCCACACACGTGCTCTCTCTCTCTCTCTCTCTCTCTCTCATATTATATATTAACTACTACTAATTGTATTTTCTTAATTTTTTCTCTTGTTTTCGACTTTTTTTCCACACCATCCCTGAGGTAAAAGTCTATAGGTGCTTTTTTTTTTTTTTTTTTTTAATAGTTTCCATGGCGGGAGACTGACCGAGTATGACCCACTCACGCAGGGCTGTCCCTCGTGTCACCACCTGACAACGTCTCAAAGGCAACGCTGACAAATCTTATGAGATTTATACTATACTACAGCTTTTTTATTGAATTACATCTATACAGAGTGTTTAAAATTCATTTATAAGTAGTTACTAGCTTGAAATAGGAGAGAGAGAGAGAGAGAGAGAGAGAGAGAGAGAGAGAGAGAGAGAGAGGTGAACACAAATAATTACACGTGTGTCGGCGGCGATGTGACAACAGAGCTAACAGTGTGAGGTCCCAGAGCGCCCCACCCAAACTGCCTTCATAAAATAGAACGACTATAGTCATGGACCCGCCTCTTTCTGCCGTCAAGACTTACCTATATATGGTGGCATTAGAGGCCAACTACTACAGAAGAATCATAGCCAAGGTGTAACTTGGTATAGATATGTGAATGATGTCTTAGTAAGTGTGCCTGAGGACACCAATATTTTAAATAAATTGAGCATGTTTAACAACGTGAAGAATGACAAAAAGTTCAAAGTAGATGATGAGAAAATGAAAAAGCTCCCATTCTTGCTTGCTGTAAACGAAGAACACTCTCTGCACACAACGAAAGACTAAGTCTGGAGTTGTTATAGTATCTTTCCAAGGGGCACACAGAATTTGCAGTAATGAGTTCATGGGGATGGAGTTACGTACAGCCGAGCCCCAAAATTCGCGACCACGTACCTTACTGTCTGCGGAAACAGTGGTGGTAACAATGAGTGGGGGAGGGGTCAGAGTACGTGGAATAACCCCGGCCCCTCACACAATCTCTACATGGTTTGATTTGGTTTCATAAGGTTCGTCTGCATTAATAAACGCTATCGACATGGGATACTGATCCTAGATAAAACATATCACCTTTATCAGTTGTAGAGTTTTTATTACTAAGAATTGTATGGAGCTGTAATTCGTTCGGGTAACGATACAATTGTCCCTTACTCTGTTATTTTATTAGTGAATGGATACAGTGAGGGAGTTAACACACACACACACACACACACACACACAGAGTAGGTGTTTTTTTGACATCAGTAATGTGTCCATCCGCCCTCGTTGTTAATAACTTCTTGCATTCTGGATGGGAGGGATGCAACAATGTTGTAAATATCGCCTTGTCGTCTCCGGAGTCGTTCCCAGTCATGCATACAGTGCTGCACAAGTGCTTGAGGTGTCCTCTCTTGTCCCTGGTCCCAGCTATTAACCATCATCGCCCAACAATTTTCTATTGGGTTTAAATCCGCAGCCTTAGCTGGCCACGGCAGCAGATCTATGTTCGGCTGGTCCCTGAACCATCGGCTTACGATTCGTGCAGTGTGGACGGGGCAGTTGTCCTAATAATGGCAAATACACATGGATAATAATGGCTCCTTATAGGTAATGTTGTATAATGACAGACTCAGTTGATAAATTATAGACGTGTTGAATATGCGATAATTTCTGACAGATGAATATAAGACATGAATATGGAAATGGAGTAGACAGTATTTGATATACTAACCTGCATGAAAATAAACCGTTCAGGATAAGGTATAGCCATAGCACGAACTGTAGGGACCATCACTTCCTCTAATATTTCAATATATTTCTCTGCAGTCAGTCTCCCGTCGATAGCAGTCAGTTCACCCACGCCGTAAAAAATGGACCCAGCCCCACACGTTGCTCGTCACGTGGCAATTACGTGCTACTTCATATATGTTTTCACTGTTGCATCTTGTTCCGTTGCGTCGCCAACAGTGAGGGCGTCCGTGTGTAGTAGAAGAAAAGGTTTTCTCGTCAGAGAATATCACTCGCCCCCAGTATTCAAGGTCCATGTTCACATGCTGTTGTGCGAAAACAAGGCGGCCGTTCCGATGCCTCTCAGTTAACTTTTCTTTTTCCGCTGGGATCCTATGATGCACTCCTGCTTCATGAAGACGTTTGCATACAGTTTTTCTGGACACTTGTAACTGAAGCTGCTCCCTGATTTGCATGGCATTGATGATGGGTGTTCGTCTTGCCTGCTCACTGATTCTCTGGTCTTCCTCAGGTGTTGTTTTCCTAGGTCTTCCGCTCCTCGGACGGTCACACACATCGCCTTCTGCTTGCCACCTAGTCCACCAGTTCTTAACTGTTGTTTGTGACACACCTTCATCTTCTGCTATGGCAGCAACAGACATTCCTACTTGTCTCTTGGCAACAAGCCTTGAACGAAGGTTTACTTTATGAGGGTCTTCAGCCATGTTTGCTGGTAGGCAGAAGTATGGACACTGATCTCCGGCCTTAGGCGCCATTACGACAATTCCCTCGGATAAATCTGAGACAAATGAATCGTTACTCGAACGAATTATAGCTCCATACAATCCTTAGTAAAAAAAGCTAAACTCTACAATTGATACTACTCATGTCTCAATATCCTTCCACTGATAAAGGCGATATGTTTTATCTAGGATCAGTATCCAATGTCGATAGCGGGTGACTAAATTGTTACTTTGTTCCTCGTTATTTCCAGACGATGTTATTATTTTAAGTGAGTTCTATCGTGTTGGAGGGATTTATCAGGCTCATATCTAACCTCTAGACTCCTAACCCTCTACTCTATCCATAATGAATAAAATCGACAGAAAACAGACGAAATAAAGTGAATAAAGGTTTGCCCGCCGTTGAAGGGTTAATGCAGACGAACCTTATGAAACCAAATCAAACCATGTAGAGATTGTGAGGGGGCGGGGTATATATTCCACGTACTCTGACCCCTCCCCCACTCAGTGTTACCAGCACAGTTTCCACAGACAGCTAAGGTACGTGGTCGCGAATTTTCGGGCTCGAGTGTACATAACAGAAGCCTTTAAAAAGCTCTGCTATGCGGTAGGCATCCTGTTAAAAAAAAATGCAATTGATATCCTCAAAAAGAAAAGAGATAATGCTAATGTTCAATCAAACGATGATAGTACAAGATAATGTACCTGTCGTCAACTTTGCCAAAGCTCCGGTTATCGATAAGTGCTTACAGAACGCTGGCCTTGGGAATGCAGCATTCTCAGCACACAAAGTAGGAAAATAGCCAAAACAAAAAAGGAAGTAAACTGAGAACAGTGAACTATACAGCATACCATTAGGTGGATGCTCTAAAGCGTACAAAAGGGAAACAGGATAGGGAATGGATAAAAGGACAACAGAGAACAAAGCAGATGAACAGTCAAAGACAAAAGTTGAGTCCCAGTTTCGTCCGAAGATTAAGTGGGACATGTGAAACACAGTTACATAACTGTGGTTGGCACTTGAGTATCCTGACTTTTCTCAAGCTTCATATCTGCTGCTGATGAGATGACAGTAAAAACAAACCCAGGAAATTTCGAAGCCTAAACATCCATTTGCGAAAATTGATGCGTGCGAGAGACGGAATGTGAACTATATTCGGTCAGGCGATGACTGCCTGGCCTTTACATCTTACACCTTGCCACAAAACATCAGGCAGGCCTAGTATATACCCTGGTATGGAGAGAGCAAAACAACATGCGTCCAACTAGTAGAAAGATGAAAGAGGACATGACATACTTTTATTTAGGAGGAAAGAATCCCAAACAGATAGTTCAAACATTCGGTGTAAGCAAAGCTGTAGAAAGGTGGATTAGGCGCTTTCTGGAGGAAGGCATCATGTACAGCGGTCATCGTTCACGTTGCCCAAGTGTTATCACACCAATACAAGACCAGGAAATAATCACAACGAAGGAAGGCAGCACCTGTAAGCAGTGCTTTTTCCATAAGAGACGAATTGAACCTAGAATGAAGCACACGAATAGTTGTGTGTAGACTTCGGTCTTCTGGCTTGAGTGTTCGAATTTCAGCCCGTGGGATCAATTCGCCACTCATAACAAAACATTCGATTATCATTATCATCTAACTCAATTCTCATATGTAACAAGGTTGTTTGATGAAAGATAATGAAAACCACAGCTTATAAATACCAACTTAAGCTAAGCAGAAGTTAAATTTAAAAAGGTGAACCAAAATTCGGACATTTCATTAGCTAAGTTGGCAGTGGGCTACGAAAATTTTGAACCGTTCAAAATAGTCGTAGCCCTCTCCCGACTTACCACGACCTATCCCGACCTCCACGATTCATAACGACTGCACCACGTCCTTGATCCCGATCCACCACGATTTCCCAATTCGTAGCTATATCGTGGTCCATATCGTGACGGTGTTACAGGGGCCTAACATGTTAAAAAGAGAACAGATGAGAAAATGTTCATTTATGTATCAAGTAAAATTAGCAGTCGGGAAAACACACACACATATATATATATATATATATATATATATATATATATATATATATATATATATTGTTACGAAACAGAGAAAACTGTCCCGCAAAGTTCCAGGTTCAAAACAAAAGAGTTAGGTAAACTTACAAGTTAAAGTTTAATGCTCAAACTAATAACTAAACATTCAGGACTCATAAGGATAATGTAATGGCAAAAAGGTTACATATATGGTTAACTGCAATAGCCACTATTAACACGAAATTAGCAAGAGTAAATTTATCTAAGTCAGCCCTGATAAAATGAGAAAACCAGATAATGCTCAGTTAATGCAAGATATATTATTACAGATATAAAATATTATTAATAATGGCTGACACCCAAAACACATGAATCACAAAAACCTTACTAGGCCTATGAATTAACACCTCATGCTACACAGTACAAGAAAAAATTTAATAACACTTTTACTCAAATTACACAGCTGCTAGATGGTTGAAGACTTTCTGAGCACTCACAATAATAACAACTGTACAGGAGAGGACAGAGATGTGAACAAAATGAGGAGTAGATCTAAGTGGCAATTAATGCAGAGACTGAGCTCATTATATAGGGGCCAGCAGAGCTTGATACAACTTGTAAGAAGGACGCGCAAATGAAGCCATAGGGGACAAAGAGTTGACAATCCTGCTCTGAACAACAGAAAGAACGACTTACTCAACTATAAGGGTAGAAGGGGGGAGTGAGGTAGAACACGCTCGTGATCAAACATGCAGCATACTGTACGGTAGAATTACACAAAGGATGATGAAATCATAGGCTATGTAACACCTCCCCACAAAGAAAAAGAAATTTACAAAGGAAATTTCTTATTACTCTAAAACAATCTGTCTAAAGTCTAGATAAGCGATCTGCAATAACATTTTCTTTCCCCTTGACATGTTGTATGTCTAATGAATACTCCTGAAGAAGTAGACTCCATCTTGTCAATCTCTGATTTTTATCATTAAACTTACTAAGGAATTTCAGTGGGTTATGATCGGTATAAATGACTATGGGGTCAAAACCAGAACACAAATAAAATGAAAAACGCTGTAAACCCAAAATCAAGGCCAAAAGCTCTTTCTCAATAGTTGAGTAGTTCTTTTGAGGTGAAGTGAACTTCTTACTGTAATAAGATACAGGGTGTTCAATACCCTGATCATCCTCTTGCAGCAAAACAGCCCCAGCTCCTGTATCACTTGCGTCAACAGCCATCTTAAAAGGCTTAGCAAAATTTGGAGTAGCGAGCACTGCCTGACTTAATAGGATAGCTTTAAGCTTGCTGAAAGAGGATTCACAGTTATCGGTTCAGACAAATTTAACTCCCTTTTTCAGTAGGTCTGTAAGTGGTGATACAAGAATTGAAAAGTTAAGAACAAATCTGTAATAACCTACCATTCCCAAAAATCTTTGTAGCTCTTTCCTACTTTTAGGTCTGGGAAGATCACTTATAACCTGAACCTTAACTCCTGGTGGTGCAACATGTCCATCACCAATTACGTACCCAAGGTACTGAACTTTAGCTTGACCAAACTCACACTTTGATAAATTAGCTACAAGATTAGCCTGAACCAAACGCTCAAGAAATTTACTGACATGTCATAGGTGATCTTTCCAGTTGTCACTGAAGATTAATACATCATCAATATAAACAACACACCCTGCCAAACCCTCTGTTACAACATTCATGAGCTTCTGAAATGTGGCTGGTGCATTTTTCATACCATATGGCATTACAGAACATGCAAAAGTCTTTCCTAGTGTTACAAAACATGAGATCTCTCTAGCACGTTCACTCATAAGTACTTACCAGTATCCCTTTAACAAATCAAACTTACTTATGTACCTAGCCTTTCCGATCTTGTCTATGCAATCTTCCACGCGAGGGAGAGGGTAAGTGTCTGTTTTGGTTATCTGATTAACACGTCTGTAATCGATGGAAAGCCGCTGTGACCCATCTGGCTTAGGGACTAGAGTGACAGGAGAACTTCACTCGCTCTGACAGGGCTCAATCATCTTATGGTCCAAGAGGTAGCCATGCTCCTTCTGGATGAGAGGAACTTTCACTGGGTTCACACGGTAAGAAGGCAGTTTAATTGGCTTTTCATCTCCAACATCGAGATCATGCATCAACACAGTGGTTCGTCCTGGAGTGGCACGGAACACTTGCTGGTACTCTTGCAGTAATGCCGAAAACTCCTGCCTTTCCTCGGGAGCTAGATGAGAAAGCTTACTCTGGAGATCATTCATGATATCAGGATTCTTCCCCAAACTATCACTAAGGCTCATACTGCATGGGAGAATTTCACTTGCAGACTTAGGTGGAACAGCTACAGTGCAGACTGGGTTATTTTCGTCCCGCGTGTGATATAACTGTAGCATGTTGATGTGACAAAGTTGCTTGTTCTTTCTACAATCTGGTGTGGCGATGACATAGTTGACATCACTGAGTTTCTTCTCCACGAAATAAGGACCACTAAACTTGGCTTGAAGAGGTTGCCCATGCACCGGTAGCAGAATGAAAACCTGATCTACTGGCTGAAAGTGGCGTAACCTGAACTTCTTATCATACCAAGTCTTCATCTTCTCCTGAGCAGCTCCTAAATTCTCTCTCGCCAGCTGTAAAGCAGTGGACAGTCGTTCTTTGAACTTCATTACATACTCCAGCAGGTTGACGTCATCTTCCTCCGACAGCCAGCATTCCTTGAGTAGCTTAAGGGGTCCTCTTACTTCATGGCCAAACAGTAGTTCAAAGGGTGAGAAGCCCAGTGATTCATTTGGAGATTCTCTTGCGGCAAATACAACGAATGGAAGACCTTTATCCCAGTCTTTCTGATGTTCCAAACAGTATTTCCTGAGCATCGATTTGAGTGTTTGATGATATCTCTCCAACGCTCCCTGGTTCTGGGGATGGTAAACTGAAGACGTGATCTTGTTGATGCCCAACTCTTTCAGAGACTGCTTGAAAACATTTGACATGAAATTACTTCCCCGGTCTGACTGTACCTCCTTGGGTAGACCAAACTTCGTGAAGAACCCTAGCATTTCCTTAACCACGTTCTTTGCTGAGATATTTCTAAGTGGAATGGCTTCAGGATAATGAGTAGCCATATCAATCAGGGTCAACACATAAGAAAATCCTGAAGAAGTCTTAGGAAGAGGGCCCACAATATCCACCAACACACGGGTGAATGGCGCCTCAAAAGGAGGAATGGGAACTAAAGGTGCAACCTTTTCGGTCTGATTACACTTCCCCACAACTTGACAGGTGTGACAAGACTTACAATACCAGGAAACATCTCTGAAGATATCTGACCAATAGAAGTGTTTCGAAATGCATGCCACAGTCTTCCTCATTCCAAAGTGTCCTGCCAAACTGGAATCATGAGCTACTCTAATGATATCCTGCCTACAAACACGAGGGATGACAACTTGATGTACAACCTCCCATTCACAGTCGGCTGATGCTGTTGGGGGTCTCCACTTTCTCATAAGTACTTCTGACTTTATATAATAACAAGTAGAAGCACCAGCTGACTCTTCCTCACTGCAAGCAGAGTTAGCTAGACCTTTCAACTCAGGGTCAGCAACCTGCAACTCAACCAACTCTTGACGAGACAAATTATCAACACTACGGGGTACTGCCTCATCTGGTGAGTGGTCCAAATTAGCAAGAAAAGTGTCAGCTAGGATAACATCATCATCATCATCATCCTCTAACTCACCAGTAACTTTAGACTTAGCCCTAGTGACAGCACATGCAGAGAACACATCAGGGAAATCACAATCCTGGGTCGCAGTCACTGGTTCACTAGACAACTGAGGAGCTGGACACACTGGACTTCCACCAATATCATTTCCAAGTAAGAAAGTTACACCTGACATTCGGAGTGTCTCGACCAACCCAACCATAACGGAACCATTAACAAAACCAGACTCTAAATTCACTCTGCACAGAGGGACAGAGAAGTAATTATTCCCTAAACCTTGTAAGATTACAGTTTCATCAGAGGAATTAACATTAGAGCCTAGAACACTGGTCAGCATAAGGGATTGGCAAGCACCTGTATCACGATATATTTTAACTGATTTCCTGTCATTATTGTCCAGAGGACTGACAAAACAATGAGACAGGAAATTAGCACATAAACTCTTGACAGTGTCACCCACGTTACTCTCAAAAGAGGAGCTTCATCATGAGAATTTAATTTACCCCTCAAAAGAGGTTCAGTTAACTTGGTTAAAGAATTCTGGGAACTCTCAATGGTGGATACTAGACCAATTGACTGAATATTTAAAGACTCCTTTTTGTTCACATCACGTTGTCTCCTGAAACATTTCTCCATAGTATGATCAAGCTTACTACAATAAGTACATTTACTTTTCTGAAATCTAGAGGTGGAGCTGGTATTTATTTCCTGAGAAACATCATCTTTATTCTCTTTTCTGTTACCTATACTCTGAGTAGAGGCAACGTACTTAATCTCAGCTTTCCTTTTTTCTTTAGAATATCTCTTGTGAGTGAGAACATATTCATCAGCTAAAACTGCAGCATCAGACAAATTATCTATTCTTTTCTCATCGAGATATAGGCTTACATCTTTATTAATACACCTTTTGAAGTCCTCCAGCAAAATCATCTGCTTAAATTTATCAAAATCAGAATTTACATTCTTAGAATTTAACCACTGCTGTAACAGATCCTCTTTGATTTTTGCATACTTAACATGGGATTGCTTATCTTGCTTATAAGTTGTCCTAAATTTTACTCTATAGGTTTCAGGAACAAGCTCATAGGCCTTAAGAATCATGCTCTTAACTACATCATAATTATCAGATTGATCCTGAGGCAAAGATGCATAAGTTACTTGAGCTTTAACGGCGAGAACAGTTTGAAGGCGTACTGGCCAATACTTTTTAGGCCAATTAAAACCTGCAGCGACCCTCTCAAACAACTGAAAATACTTTGTTAAATCAGATTCATTAAAAGGAGGGACAAGTTTAACATTTTTAGCCACATCAAAATCATCAGAGCTAGATGATCCAGTTCCACCTTGTTTCATGCGATACTCATGGTCTGCCTGAATCCTAGCAATTTCAATTTGTGCCTGTGCCTCCTGAATACGAGCCTTAGACTCAGCCTCCTTAGCACGAGCCTCCTGCAGGGCTAGCTGTAACTTAGCTATTTCAATCTGCGTTTGTTCATCTGGAGGAGTTATATTAAACAAGCTTTTATTAATCATATCAACAATTTGATCTTTAGACTGATGAGAGCAAACAGCAATTCCCAATTGTTGAGCAACAAGCTTAAGTTCATTCTTTGTTCTGTTTTCTACATCACACACTGATGCACATTTGACAAAAAATCTTTGGCTTCATCAAGAGTAGTAATAGCAGACATCATGAATAAATCACAGTTACATAACATCAAGCAATATCCTTATGATAATATCCTGAATATCCTGATAAGAGGTCGCCAAATTTATGTTACGGAACAGAGAGAGATAATGAACACTTCAAGTGAGAATACTAAAATCACTACTGTCCTGCAAAGTTCCAGGTTCAAAACAAAAGACTTAGGTAAAATTACAAGCTAAAGTTTAATGCACAAAGTAACAACTAAACATTCAGGACTCATAAGGATAATGTAATGGCAAAATCGGTTACATATATGGTTAACTGCATTAGCCTCTATTAACACGAATTTAGCAAGAACAAATTTATCTAAGTCAGCCCTGATAAATGAGAGAACCGAATAATACTCAGTTAAAGTAAGATATATTATTATTACAGATACAAAATATTCCCGGTCACACACACCGCAACTCAGCCAGGAGACAGGGCGTGTGTGCTGGGCATTCCCCAGGCCCTGTCTTCCCTCTTACCTAACTCAAGACAACCACCAGCAACCGGGCTACAGCAAGGCCCGGTCTCCTCGATAATGAGGAGAGAATCATCAACAACAACAACAACAAAATATTCACACACACACCACAAAGCCAGTCAGGAGACAGGACGTGTGTGCTGGGCAATCCCCAGGTCCTGTCCTCCCCACTTACTATTTATAATCAGCCCATACCCCACTGACCGGGCTAATGTATGGCCCGGCCTGCACTATATGTGCAGGAAATCTTCGAACGAGCGAACGAACAAACAAAATATTACTAATAATGGCTGACATCAAAAACTCTACATGAATCACAAAAAACCTTACCAGGCCTACGAATTAACACGTTAGGCCATACAGTACAAGAAAAATGGTAACAACACTTATACTCAAATTATACAGCAGGTAGATGGCTAGAGACTTCCTAAGCACTCACAAAAATAATAATACACTATACAGGGGAGGACGGAGATGTGAACAAAATGAGGAGTAGATCTAAGAGGCAATAATGCAGAGACTGAGCTCATTATATAGAGGGCCGGCAGACCTTGATTCAATTTGCAAGAAGGACGCGCAAATGAGGGCACAGAGGACGAAGAGTTGACACTCCTGCTCTGAACAACAGAAAGAACGACTTACTCTACTATAAGGGGGAGAAGGGGGGAGTGAGGTAGAACATGCAAGCGAGGCGAATCGTGATCAAACATGCAGCATATTGTACGTTAGAATTATACAAAGAATGATGAAATCATACGCTATGTAACAATATATATATATATATATATATATATATATATATATATATATATATATATATATATATATATACATATATATCTATCTATCTTTATATATATATATATATATATATATATATACCTACATACATATATAATGTAGATAGATAGAACGATACATAGATAGATATACATATATATATATATATATATATATATATATATATAAATATATATATATATATATATATATATATATATATATATATATATATATATATATATATATATATATATATATGTTGTTACATATCCTATGATTTCATCATCCTTTGTATAATTCTAACATACAGTATGCTGCATGTTTGATCACGATTCGCCTCGTGGCTTCCATAGTGACCAAGCTTCCGTGTTCTACCTCACTCCCCCCTTCTCCTCCCTTATAGTAGAGTAAGTCGTTCTTTCTGTTGTTCAGAGCAGGAGTGTCAACTCTTTGTCCCCTATGGCTTTATTTGCGCGTCCTTCTTACAAGTTGTATCAAACTCTGCCGGCCCCTATATAATGAGCTCAATCTCTGCATTAATTGCCACATAGATCTACTCCTCATTTTGTTCACATCTCTGTCCTCCCCTGTACAGTTATTATTTTTGTGAGTGCTCAGGAAGTCTCTAGCCATCTAGCTGCTGTATAATTTGAGTATAAGTGTTATTACATTTTTTCTTGTACTGTATAGCATAAGGTGTTAATTCGTAGGCCTGGTAAGGTTTTTGTGATTCATGTGGAGTTTTTGATGTCAGCGATTAATAATAATATTTTGTATCTGTAATAATATATCTTGCATTAACTGGTTTTCTCATTGTATCAGGGCTGACTTAGATAAATTTACTCTTGCTAATTTCGTGTCAATAGAGGCTATTGCAGTTAACAATATAATTAACCTGTTTTTTGCCATTACATTATCCTTATGAGTCCTGAATGTTTCATTGTTAGTTTGAGCATTAAACTTTAACTTGTAATTTTACCTAACTCCTTTGTTTTGAACCTGGAACTTTGCGGGACGGTAGTGATTTTGGTGTTCTCACTTGAAGTGTTCATTATCTATCTCTGTTCCGTAACATAAATTTGGCGACCTCTTATCAGGATATTCAGGATATTATCATAAGGATATTGCTTGATATTTTGTGACTGTGATTTATTCATGATGTCCACTATTACTGCGCTTGATGAAGCCAAAGATTTTTTGTCAAATCTGCAAACAGTGTGTGATGTAGAAAACAGAACAAAAAATGAACTTAAGCTTGTTGCTCAACAATTGGGAATTGCTGTTCGCTCTCATCAGACTAAAGATCAAATTGTTGACATGATTAATAAAAGCTTGTTTAATGTAACTCCTCCAGATGAGCAAACGCAGATTGAAATAGCTAAGTTACAGCTAGCCCTGCAAGAGGCTCGTGCTAAGGAGGCTGAATCTCAGGCTCGTATTCAGGAGGCACAGGCACAAATTGAAATTGCTAGTATTCAGGCAGACCATGAGTATCGCATGAAACAAAGTGGAACTGGATCATCTAACTCTGATGATTTTGATGTGGCTAAAAATGTTAAACTTGTCCCTCCTTTTAATGAATCTGATTTAACAAAGTATTTTCAATTGTTTGAGAGGGTAGCTACAAGTTTTAATTGGCCCAAAAAGTATTGGCCAGTACTCCTTCAAACTGTTCTCACCGGTAAAGCTCAAGTAACTTATGCATCTTTGCCTCAGGATCAATGTAATAATTATGATGTAGTTAAAAGCTTGATTCTTAAGGCCTATGAGCTTGTTCCTGAAGCTTATAGAATAAAATTTAGGACAACTTATAGGCAAGATAAGCAATCCCATGTTGAGTATGCAAAAATCAAAGAAGATCTGTTAGAGCAGTGGTTAATATCTAAGAATGTGGATTCTGATTTTGATAAATTTAAGCAGATGATTTTGCTGGAGGACTTCAAAAGGTGTATTAATAAAGATGTAAGCTTATATCTTGATGAAAAAAGAATAGATAATTTGTCTGATGCTGCAGTTTTAGCTGATGAATATGTTCTCACTCACAAGAGATATTCTAAAGAAAAAAGGAAAGCTGAGAGTAAGTACGTTGCCTCTACTCAGAGTACAGGTAACAGGAAAGAAAATAAAGATGATGTTTCTCAGGGAGTAAATACCAGCTTCACCTCTAGATTTCAGAAAAGTAAATGTACTTATTGTAGTAAGCTTGGTCATACTACGGAGAAATGTTTCAGGAGACAGCGTGATGTGAACAAAAAGGAGTCTTTAAATATTCAGTCATTTGGTCCAGTGTCCACCCTTGAGAGTTCCCAGAATTCTTTAACCGAGTTATTTGAACCTGCTTTGAGGGGTAAATTAAATTCTCATGATGAAGCTCCTCTTTTGAACAGTAACGTGGGTGACACTCTCAAGAGTTCATGTGCTAATTTCCTGCCTGATGGTTTTGTCAGTCCTCTGGACAATAATGACAGGAAATCAGTTAAAATATATCGTGATACAGGTGCCTGCCAATCCCTTATGCTGACCAGTGTTCTAGGCTCTAATGTTAATTCCTCTGATGAAAATGTAATCTTATAAGGTGTAGGGAATAATTACTTCTCTGTCCCTCTGTGCAGAGTGAATTTAGAGTCTGGTTTTGTTAATGGTTCCGTTATGGTTGGGTTGGTTGAGACACTCCCAACGTCAGGTGTAACTTTCTTACTTGGAAATGATATTGGTGGAAGTCAAGTGTGTCCAGCTCCTCAGTTGTCTAGTGAGCCAGTGGCTGCGACCCAGGATTGTGATGTCCCTGATGTGTTCTCTGCATGTGCTGTCACTAGGGCTAAGTCTAAAGTTACTGGTGACTTAGAGGATAATGATGATGATGTTATCCTACCTGGACCACTCACCAGATGAGGCAGTACCCCGTAGTGTTGATAATTTGTCTCGTCAAGAGTTGGTTGAGTTACAGGTTGCTGACCCTGAGTTGAAAGGTCTAGCTAACTCTGCTTGCAGTGAGGAAGAGTCAGCTGGTGCTTCTACTTGTTATTATATAAAGTCAGGAGTACTTATGAGAAAGTGGAGACCCCCAACAGCATCAGCCAACTGTGAATGGGAGGTTGTACATCAAGTTGTCATCCCTCGTGTTTGTAGGCAGGATATCATTAGAGTGGCTCATGATTCCAGTTTGGCAGGACATCTTGGAGTGAGGAAGACTGTGGCACGCATTTTGAAACACTTCTACTGGCCAGGTATCTTCAGAGATGTTTCCTGGTATTGTAAGTCTTGTCACACCTGTCAAGTTGTGGGGAAGTGTAATCAGACCGAAAAGGTTGCACCTCTAGTTCCCATTCCTCCTTTTGAGGCGCCATTCACCCGTGTGTTGGTGGATATTGTGGGCCCTCTTCCTAAGACTTCTTCAGGATTTTCTTATGTGTTGACCCTGATTGATATGGCTACTCGTTATCCTGAAGCCATTCCACTTAGAAATATCTCAGCAAAGAACGTGGTTAAGGAAATGCTAGGGTTCTTCACAAAGTATGGTCTGCCCAAGGAGGTACAGTCAGACCGGGGAAGTAATTTCATGTCAAATGTTTTCAAGCAGTCTCTGAAACAGTTGGGCATCACCCAGATCACGTCTTCAGCTTACCATTCCCAGACCCAAGGAGCGTTGGAGAGATATCATCAAACACTCAAATCGATGCTCAAGAAATACTGTTTGGAACATCAGAAAGACTGGGATAAAGGTCTTCCATTCGTTGTATTTGCCACACAAGAATCTCCAAATGAATCACTGGGCTTCTCACCCTTTGAACTACTGTTTGGCCATGAAGTAAGAGGACCCCTTAAGCTACTCAAGGAATGCTGGCTGTCGAAGGAAGATGACGTCAACCTGCTGGAGTATGTAATGAAGTTCAAAGAATGGCTGTCCACTGTTTTACAGCTGGCGAGAGAGAATTTAGGAGCTGCTCAGGAGAAGATGAAGACTTGGTATGATAAGAAGTCCAGGTTACGCCACTTTCAGCCAGTAGATCAGGTTTTGATTCTGCTACCGGTGCATGGGCAACCTCTTCAAGCCAAGTTTAGTGGTCCTTATTTCGTGGAGAAGAAACTCAGTGATGTCAACTATGTCATCGCCACACCAGATCGTAGAAAGAACAAGCAACTTTGTCACATCAACATGCTAAATTTATATCACAGGCGGGACGAAAATAACCCAGTCTGCACTGTAGCTGTTCCACCCAAGTCTGCAAGTGAAGTTCTCCCATGCAGCATGAGCCTGAGTGATAGTTTGGGGAAGAATCCTGATATGATGAATGATCTCCAGACTAAGCTTTCTCATCTACCTCCCGTGGAAAGGCAGGAGTTTTCGGCATTACTGCGGGAGTACCCGCAAGTGTTCCGTGCCACTCCAGGAAGAACCACTGTGTTTATGTATGATCTCGATGTTGGAGACGCAAAGCCAATTAAACTGCCTCCTTACCGTGTAAACCCAGTGAAAGTTCCTCTCATCCAGAAGGAGCTTGGCTACCTGTTGGACCACAAGATGATTGAGCCCTGTCAGAGTGAGTGCAGTTCTCCTGTCACTCTAGTCCCTAAGCCAGGTGGGTCACAGCGGCTTTGCATCGACTACAGACGTGTTAATCAGATAACCAAAACAGACACTTACCCTCTCCCTCGCGTGGAAGATTGCATAGACAAGATCGGAAAGGCTAGGTACATAAGTAAGTTTGATTTGTTAAAGGGATACTGGCAAGTACCTATGACTGAACTTGCTAGGGAGATCTCATGTTTTGTAACACTAGGAAAGACTTTTGCATGTTCTGTAATGCCATATGGTATGAAGAATGCACCAGCCACATTTCAGAAGCTCATGAATGTTGTAACAGAGGGTTTGGCAGGGTGTGTTGTTTATATTGATGATGTATTAATCTTCAGTGACAACTGGAAAGATCACCTATGCCATGTCAGTAAATTTCTTGAGCGTTTGGTTCAGGCTAATCTTGTAGCTAATTTATCAAAGTGTGAGTTTGGTCAAGCTAAAGTTCAGTACCTTGGGTACGTAATTGGTGATGGACATGTTGCACCACCAGGAGTTAAGGTTCAGGTTATAAGTGATCTTCCCAGACCTAAAAGTAGGAAAGAGCTACAAAGATTTTTGGGAATGGTAGGTTATTACAGGAGATTTGTTCTTAACTTTTCAATTCTTGTATCACCACTTACAGACCTACTGAAAAAGGGAGTTAAATTTGTCTGAACCGATAACTGTGAATCCTCTTTCAGCAAACTTAAAGCTATCCTATTAAGTCAACCAGTGCTCGCTAATCCAAATTTTGCTAAGCCTTTTAGGATGGCTGTTGATGCAAGTGATACAGGAGCTGGGGCTGTTTTGCTGCAATAGGATGATCAGGGTATTGAACACCCTGTATCTTATTACAGTGAGAAGTTCACTCCACCTCAAAAGAACTACTCCACTATTGAGAAAGAGCTTTTGGCCTTGATTTTGGGTTTACAACATTTTTCATTTTATTTGCGTTCTGGTTTTGACCCCATAGTCATTTATACCGATCATAACGCACTGAAATTCCTTAGTAAGTTAAAGATAAAAATCAGAGATTGACAAGATGGAGTCTACTTCTTCAGGAGTATTCATTAGACATACAAAATGTCAAGGGAAAGAAAATGTTATTGCAGATTGCTTATCTAGACTTTAGACAGATTGTTTTAGAGTAATAAGAAATTTCCTTTGTAAATTTCTTTTTTTTTTTGTGGGGAGGTGTTACATAACCTATGATTTCATCATCCTTTGAATAATTCTAACATACAGTATGCTGCATGTTTGATCACGATTCGCCTCGTGGCTTCCATAGTGACCAAGCTTCCGTGTTCTATATAGTAATATGAGGGGGAGAGTATTACTAACACTTTCTCTTTACTATTTTCTGGTAGCAAGGGGCATTTCGATATTTTACTGATATGAATCTCTCGGCTTGAGTGTCTTACTGATTTAAATAAGGGCGTCACACCATGAGTCCGGTTCACCAAAACTTAGACTCTGCACTTGTTATTACTATTCCGTCCCATTGTATATTTCATTCCCCTTCTAACTTCTCGTGAACACTCGACCTGACATTCGGGATGCACTATGTCACTTCATCACTGTTACACTAACTTAAGGCAATATCACACTATCATGAGTCACTATACGGTGGGGGCGGCAGGGAGACACGCCGGCGACGATTCTGCCGGGACTGGGGAACCGCCAGGGGAGGGCGTGCCGAAAGGGCACGGGACGACTCGCAGGGGAGTCCTCTCTCGTCCGGGGCTGCAGGTGGCGGAGGGGCCCATATTCTCTGGGCTGGGTACAGGGGTGTGGCCCTCAGGACTGGGTCCAAACAAGTCCCGAAATCTCTGGCTTAGGTCTCGGCCTGAGGTGGAGGTCCTCCACCGTCGGGGCGTAGAGAGGTCCAGCCCGGGCATCCTGGGGAGGGCCTGGAGTACCCGAGGGCTGCAGCCCCCAGAGCCAAGCGGCACCATCAAGGAGGGGCTGTGGCACCGACCCAAATCAGGGTCCATCAGGTGGGTCTTCTCCAGGGCCAGGCGTAGGGAGCAGAGGCCAGGGGAGGTGCTAGGGCCTCTCTGGGAATCTCCTGCGTCCTCTGCAGTGGGGGTCTGGATCCTTGTCTCACACTGGGGTGGCGGGGCTGCTCTCGCCTGTCTCCAGCCGTGGGACCCGGCTGCTGGCCATGGATTCCGAAGGGCACGACCATGAGGCGCCAAGGCCCGGCTACTGGCCGTGGCCTGGGAGGGGGAATCAGCACGCCTCTGGACACCTTCGGAGTGGCTACCGGCCATCTGACGAAGGTGGGAGCGGCTACAGGCCGACTCCTGCAGGAGGGGTGGGGAGCAGCTACAGGCCACCTCGAGGGCAGCACCTTCAGAGTGGCTACCAGCCATCTGACGAATGCAGGAGCGACTACAGGTCGTCTCCTTCTGCCTGAGAGAGGAACAGCTACAGGCCGACTCGGGGGCAACACCTTCGGAGCAGCTACCAGCCGTCTGACGAAGGCGGGAGTGACTACAGGCCGTCTCCTTCTGCTGGAGGGAGGAGCGGCTACAGGTCGACTCAGGGGCAATGCCTTCGGAGCAGCTACCGGCCGACTCAGGGGCAATGCCTTCAGAGCAGTTACCGGTCGCCTGATGAAGGTGGGAGCGGCTACAGGCCGACTCCTGTAGGAGGGAGAGGAGCGGCTACAGGCCGACTCCTGAAGGAGGGGGTGTAGGGCAGCTACCGGCCATCCCTGGAAGGACACCTTCTGACGAAGGCAGGAGCGACTACAGGCCGTCTCCTGATTACCCTCAGGTCGGTGGTGTACCGATTCCCTTACGAGGGGCGGGCGGCTACCGCCCGTCCCAAAGAGGAAGACACCTTCGGAAAGGCTACAGGCACATTCCTGTTGAAGGCGGGAGTGGCTACAGGCCAACTCCTGAGGGGCGCTGATCGGAGCTGGATAGACAGCTCCACCCTGATCTGATCCGGCGGTACCTCTCCCCGAAGGTAGTGTCGGATTCCTGCAATGGCGACGGTGAGGCGGCTGCGTGTTATAGGGGCATACGGCCCGGGCTGACTTGTGCCGCTGTCACACTGAGTCTCTCGGTTCGGCTGCGGCTCCTCTGTGGGGTCCTGGTGTCAGGGAGTTTCCGGGGGCACTATGCTGCAGTTCACGCATTTCACTTTTAACCCGTATTTATATGGAAATAACTTATTTTGCCCAAATAAGGGACAGTGAGGCATATGATTTTCGTAATCTACATCAAATTGAGCTTTCAACAATACCGAATATGTTTGGGGGAAAAATAATTCCTCGTTCAACTCTAATTCGATCACACTATACAGTTAAACCATGCAAATTGAGAGACTCTTTTGTACCCAAAGTAGAACTTGCATTATCGGGTTGAGACATGATGCTGCATTGTGCAATTGAGGGATAATATACTTTACCAGTGTGTGTAGAACTAGGTGAGAGTTAAGTCTTTCTTCACAATAGGAAAAAGTTGCTGTTCTGAGAATTTATCAGTCTCCCCACCGTCAATATCAGAGAAAATCACTGCACTCGGCTCACTAAAGAAAACGCGGTGGTTTTGGGGTGACTCAATAGAACTTAACTCGGCAATATTTAGTGTCTGAACGAAACATAATGGGACTGTGACCACTATCTTCTTCCATAACACATAACGTCTTCTTACTGAGAGGTATCATGCGACAGAACACCAACTGACAAATAAACATGGATATATACAGTTCACATAGGTCAATTATACCACAGTTATAATATACACACCTACCACATGTAAAAGGAGTATTTCAGTACATGTTCACCAATCTTACCTCCTTATTAAGCTAACTAGTGTAACTATACTCTAGAGCAGGGCTATTCAACTACTCTGGAAGCAGGGCTGCATTATGAAACTGAGATTAACAAAAGGGCCAAACATTATTTTCCCTTTATTTTTCTCGGTTATCTTAACGCTTATACTCAGAAAGAAACGAGAAATTCTTGTGTTATTTGCATTTACATTTTCAGCTTAATACATAAATAATAGGAAAACTCAAAGCTTTCTGTTTTTTGCTTGTTTGTTTATTTCCAGTCTTTTGAGTCAGTCAAAGGGCCAAACGTAGTCGACTCAAGGCCCGGATTTGGCCCGCGGACCGCCAGTTGAATAGCCCTGCTCTAGAGGGATTAACTGAAAACCCACATCCCCTCACACGCCCTTTTGAGAAGAGTCAGTGCAGGAAGTTGTTGATGAGGAAATGAACCACACTGGTATGAATGCTAGCAGCCACTCAGGGAGGCACGGAGAAGTAGGCCTACTGTGAATATTGTCGCAGCATGCCTGGGCATTGAGAAGTTTCCTGAATACTCTCTCTGCCCAGGCACGCACTTCACTGCACCTTGCTGCTAGTCAAGAATCTTCTTCGATGTCGTCGCGCCCCAAGCTGTTGGCCACAGCTGGGAAACTTTGTAAGAGACACCACGATGTGCCGACCAAGTGCTGACCCATTGACCTCCAGGATGGTGTTGGTGATAGATGGTTGGTGATAGTAGAAATTTGGCGGTAAATGAATCATAAGACTCATTAAAATATGGTCACCTCTAAGCCAAGGGAAAGAAGCGGGGATGGAAATGGGAGGAGAGAGTTTAATACTTCTGCGCTCTTTGGATGCAGATCTGCATCTAATCTGAAAGTATCCAAACTGTTTTTTTGGCACAGATCTGCGTCCAAACAAAGAAATATTCACCATAAATCAGGAAATATATAGAGCATACTGAAATTTTGGTCTGATATTAGCCTGAATGAATTTCTAGTTCGGTGATACTGTACTATTTTCATTCAAGGGAAAATTCGAAAATGTGACCAAAAAACGTTTAGAATGGAAAGTGTATAAACATTCTTATGTGCTTTTTCAACTTATACCTGTCATAACTGTTACTTTATGCAATATCACTTTTTTTCTTTCATCTTATTATACAAAATCTCTGCTTTCTAACGGTATAAAAACAAATCCACTAATCCAAATATTTTGGGGTGAAAAAATTATCGCAAACGAAAAAACTCTAGCGCCCAGATTTTCAGCTGGCGAGGGAGAGCGGGGGTTTTCAGTTGATACTCAATATAACAATTTTACTTTGTGCAGTATGACTTTCTCTTTCTTCCATCTTATTCTGCAGCATCTCAGCTTTCTAATGGTATAAAAACAAATCCACTAACCCAAATAAGTAGGAGTAAAAAAATTATCAGAAAAGAAAAATCTCCAGCTTCCCAATTTTCAGCTGGCGAGGGAGAGTGGTGGGGGGGAAAGCAAAGAGGGTTCTGCTGGCTGCAGGGGGGTCGGACCGTGAAAGTGTTAATAACAGACCTGTTGGAGACCAAACGGAACTGCAGAAGACGACACAGTCACGGAGATTAAATTCCTCTTGAAGCACATAGGAACGATCGCTGCACACCAATTTATGTACCAGGCACCACAGATCAGATCTGGCACATTTTAGCTGAGTGATGAGTAATTCTGCAATGTCCGTGGGCATCCACTCAATGTTGCTTGTAGCAGGCTTTAGCAATGAATCACTCCATGTCACTAATGAGCAATTCCGTCTCCCTCATTAACTCAGCACATTTATTTAATAGTATTGTATCAGCACTGTGTATTCATTCATTGGTTTGGGGTTAAATAAAGTCTGGTATATGAAAATAAAGGTTTTCACTATTAAACAATATGATCCAGCTATGTACAAGGGTGGTTACTCAGTGCAAGCCTGAGTGCTAGAGAAGTACCGCACATGTTCTTTCCCTCACTCCCTGAAAAGAACTGCCACCTTCAACAGTCACAGCAGGGCGTGGGAAAGGAGCTGACGGTGCAGTGGAAGGTTCCTCTGCTCTATACTGACTAAGCTATATAAGGCAAGCTATGTGGTGCTGTGTGGTTTTGTCCAGTTATTGATATAAGATAGCATAACTAGATACTATAGAACATATAACGATATTCTACAGGTAAAATCTAAGTTAATGTATACTGAAAATAGAAAAGAAAATAAGGTATAATTAATATAGTAACTAGCAGAGGTACCCGGCTTTGTCCGGGCCAAAAAGGCGAACGCTCTAATCCTATTTGTTCTAGTTCAGTCTTACTTTCTATTCCAGAAAGACCATGTATCTCTTGCTTTTGAAGAGGGATTATAGGAGGTCCAGGAACTTTCTATTTCAGCTTTTGTAGACTAATGCATAGTATTTATGCACACTTGTTTTCTATTACTGGTGACCTCAAATGACCTCGGAGGTCAACCTCACATAGCTTATGTCTGAACTGGAGGACATGTGAGTCTGCATGCCAAAAATTGGCCTGCTGGGTCCAATCGTTCTAGCATATATTACCAGTGACCTCAAATGACCTCCAACCAGTGACCTCAAATGACCTCGGAGGTCAACCTAACAGCTTATGTCCGAACTGGAGGTCAAGTGGGTTTCCATGCCAAAAATTGAGCTGCAGGGGTAACCGGCGTTGCCCGGGCCCAAAAAGGGGAACACTACTAGTGACCTCAAATGACCCCAATCTGAATTTTGACCCCACTAAAACCATTCTTCGGTCGCCCTGATTCAGAATATTCATGGGTCTGAGGGTCTCTGGCCTTTGGTTTGGCGTGATTGAAGGAAAAACAAACAATGCAGCTCTTTTATATACTGTATATGGATACTTGCAGTATGTGTGAATAAAAGGTATATAAGAGTAAATTAAATGCAAAAATATGGATACTATTGGTACAACTCACTACTACTGACTCACTGTCCATTCACTGATTGACTGACTGACCTGCACTGTCTGACTGCTCTGTACTACTCATTGTCTGTCACTGACTCTCCATCAAGGACCATCATTAACTGTCTGCCACTGCTCTCTGACTGAATGCCACTCCCTAACTCTGTCACCGTCCATCCCCCACCGAGTAAGTGACTTAGAGGTGGGATTGTATGATTTAAATATCACCCCCACCCCCACGACTCCACCACTAAAGCAGCACAGAATTTTCTACATCTTAGGAGAGAACTCACATTTTCTCGGGCAATGATGCACTAAAATGAACAATACACAACAACAATAATGACAAGAACTAATCCCTAAGGTAACAGAGAAAGAAAATAAAACAGGCATGTCGAAATATCTAGAATGTTCCTCACATCTCCAACATCATGCAGCACAACACTTAAATTTTTGGAATGTTTCTCACATCTCCAGATATAAACCACTAACCCATTTCTACCGACACAACCATACCTTGATATTAATTTCGCTTATTTCACTCATAAAATTAACTAATAAGGTATATCAAATAATTTTCAGCAATCAATTAAATATCTTGCCTCCGAAGAGTATACTAAAACACATAATCTACTGTGCAGTTGCGGACTTATCTAACAGAAACACCCCGTCCACCAGTGAGGTGGTGTAATGCTCTCCGCATCTGGTAACAATGATAGGTATGGAACTTAACCAGGTTTCATTCGGTCGCTTGCACAAATCGAACGCGGTGATCATTGCCACTGTGTGTAGTTACTGGTGGTATATAAAACAATGTGCCACCTGACAGTACACTGAAAACAACAACGTTCAGTGAATATGGTAATAAAATAATATCACATCAGACATTCGTATTTTAATCACATTAATCACTCAGGTTTCGTAAGCGTGACTTTCGACAAACTTCACTATTCAAACATTTACTGACGGCCAGCATATAAGCCATCATAACATTACCTGCGTTCCCTCACCTATCACAGTAATCAGAAAATTACCGTGAAGTCCCTTCTCCCTGACCGTGAACCTGAACCTGGTGGACCTCTTTAATCCATGCAATTTCATAAGAGATGGAGCCACAGGAGGAGGCAGGGTGGGACGCCTGGAAGACAGGAGAAGGGATGTGGGTGAGGAGGAAGCAATAGCGGGAGGGGGCTAGCGGGAGGGGGCTGGCGGGAGGGGGCTGGTGGGAGGGGACTCTACAAGAAATGAGTGATGGGGTAGGGGAGAGTGGACTGTGGCAGGAAGCTAGGATGGGATGGATAAATGATACGCTGGTGACATGGTCCCAGATCTGCTATAGTTTAACGTTGATTATGGGATTTGATAGTCCGTTGAACGTTATGCAGACTTTGGCACGTTACACCGTCTACCAGTATGTTTTGTTATATCGTCTATAGGACGACCAACTCCTCACGGGGTGACACGTCACTTAAACCCTGCATTATTAGTGTATGGTGACGACTATGTCATCACATGGTGATATATGAAATGCCCCTACAATGTCTAATGTCACACCTATTGGATTGTTGTCAGCGATTATTCCCCCGAGCTAGACCTTGATAGATAATATAGCCCTGTTAGGTGACAGGAGAGCGCTACCCCTCCCAGCAAGGCAGCTACCTGGGCAGGAAGCAAACGTCACACCTGTTGTCATTGCGACTGGGAGCTATTCTTGTTACGTTTACGTAGCAACATCATGGATGTCGACTGTGAAACCGAAAGCAGAGAAGGGGGGGGGAAAGGAACTTTCTCTTGCCACAATAAATAAGAATTAACAGTAGTGATTCGTGCCTATGGTTCTCGTTAATATCTGTATGGCACCGATGTAAACGAAAACGTGATTTACTAGGGGAGGGGGGATGGACTATGTTTCAGAACATAGGGTGGGCTAATAGGTGGGCAGAGAGATGCCTTATCAGTTGTGTTACAACTTTATGTCGGATCAATGCAGACCCCATAGTAATAGAGTATATCGTGGTATGACGGACGTGTAACATAAGCAGTCTGATTCACAACCTCAGTATCCAGTTCACTGTCCGCCCACCCCCCACCCACCCCTCTTCCCTACACTGCGTGCACTCAGACATGGGTACTGACGGGAAGGGGAGATGGCCGTAATGACTACTGGCCATGAACAGCAGATCACATGTTTATACATCAACGACAGTGGTTCACCAGTCGTCCTTAATGGACAGCAATATACACCGTTACCCATTCAGGACAACAGCTCTATGTTCGGACACTGCTGAGATGTGTGGCTCAATAGTTGCTCTCCGTGAACATGGCAATAATCCTTGTATTTATCATCATCCTGTCAATTGCATACAGTGTGAACGCTACTTGGTTGTTCAGCATAACAAAAAACACTCAGATATAGTGTGTGTTTGCATTTAGTACAAGCGATTTCTGTAACTAATAGCATATTTGGTGTAAAATGCACATGCTCAGACTGAATAACTGCAAACATTACAACCATGTTCCACCATTATTGGCTCCAGGATTTGTGAAGGAATGCTTGGGGCATACGACAGTTGCTCAGTATGAACCTAAATGTAACTCATAACAACTGGCATACAGAAAACGGTAACATAAACCTGGCTTAAGCAAATCCACCTTTATTTTACATCGGTACCATACAGATATTTATGAAAACAATAGGGGCCATCATTACTTGTCAGACTGTTTATATTTATTGGTAATAAAGGAAAACTCTACATAGGTCTCTCCGTACTCTGTTTGCGATACTAATCATTCATCATCATACTATGTAATAGGCTACACAAGAGTAATTCTCAATCACTGTGACAACAGCTGTAACATGTGACAAATTATAGGAACGTGTCATATATTTGCACATTAACAAATAGTCACCATACTCAGAATACAGGGGTACTGACCCACCCAGTGGAAAGTGTGTCGTGAATTGTTACAAACCATGACGGTCAGTTACAACACGTGGCAGCATCAACATAATGTTTCATGGTTTGAGTAAAATTCCATATTCACCATGAAATAATTATTTGGCCCAGTTTTCACCTTGCAATCTATCCTTCCCACTGAAGCTCCTGTTCTCTACCAAAGTCCACCGTCCCCTACCCCATCACCCCTTTCCTCTAGCCCCAGTTCGACCACTATTGCCCCCTTCCTAACCCACCTCCCTCCTCCTGTCTCCCAGGTCACCCACCCCAACCCTGCTACCTCCCGTGGCGTAACCTCCTGTGCGTGGTGAACTTGTTTCGATTTCAGAGGTCTACCAATGTCAGGTTCACGGTAGGGAGGATGGGCGTCACGATAATTCACTGTTCATTGATAGTTGTGGGACAGCTATTAACTATGACTTATATGATGAATTGTTAACTGTTGCATGGTTCATGACTCGAAACTAAACCACTCATGATATCCGTTTCATTCATAATAACTGTCATTATCTTGTGTGATGTAATTTTTAAAAATTTACCATAATCATGACATGCTATTATCAGTATATTTTCTGGCGGAAAATAACCTACATATACCACCAGTGGCAATGATCACCGCGTTCGGTTTGTGCAAGCGACCGAATGAAACCTGGTGAAGTTCCATACCTATCATTGTTACCAGATGCGAAGAGCATTACACCACCTCACTGGTGGACAGAGTGTTTCTGTTTGATATGTCCGCAACTGTACATGCGTGGGAAAGTGTGTTTCATATACTGTGCAGCTGGCATCAGAACTCTTGTCATCTCCAGCTTCAATGCTCTATGGATTTCGACAAGAATTGTAGGTAATGAGAAGCAAGTGACCCTGATAACTTGTTCTGGCATCACTTTCACAAAGAGTTATGTCTCACACTACATATTATATACATAGATGAGTTTATTCATATTTATTGAATATGTATCGCAGTGTTGAGATATATAAACAACCTCACTGTGAGTGTGGTGGGGGAGAGAGATGAGAGGCCAGACATGCTAAGACCAGCACTTTCAGACGTAAACAGGGAAAGTGAAGGAGAGGTGAAGAAGGGAATAAATTCTGTACATTTTTCAGTCTTGGGGAAGTATACTGTATATGTGTTCATACTAAATATACAGTTAATACTGCCTTATTGAGATGTATGATGTGCATGGTAGAGTTGTAATTCACACCTACTTGTTTACACATCTCTGTATGTCTGAGAGATAGCTGCATCTCTTAATTTGCTGATCTGTCCTGGTTCCCAGGGCTGGGCAGTGAGGGCAGTCAGATACATTCTAGCTATCGCCAGAAGTAGACGCTCTACTCCGTTGTTCTCTCTTGTCGCAGCTGTACTTTTCTGTGGCATAATAAAGGGAGAGAAACACACCTGCTCCAGTTTTTCTGATGCACCTGCACGCTACCTGCTCCTGATACGGGCTCATCACCACCAATCTCGGCGGCACTGTGGCAGCAGAGACGAACGCCGGGAACATTAATTTGGTGGCCTAGTGCTGGGATACGAAAGGTGCCGAAAAGGACGCTAACTTAAGTGAAGTGAATAACCCTTGGAACTGCTCATGTTGTATCTTATCTCAGGTGAATAACAGAAATCCAAGTCCCACTTTTGCAAAGGGACTAACTGCGAAGTGAAAAAAATGATAGAACAGTGACAGCAGGAAAAATGGAGTAGTGAGCTCGTTCCCTCATATTAGCATCTCTGTTTCTAGCAATCTCGGCGAGATCTCTCTCTTTGCTACGAGAGAGATACCGAGGCCAGCGCAGAGAGGGGTGGTGTCATCCTGAGGGCATCTGGCAACCCTGGTGAGGCACGAGAGAGAGAGAGAGAGAGAGGCGAGAGTGGCAGTCGATTCGAGGCGAGCATGGGGGTAACGTGTCAGCAGCTGAAAGAAAGAGACCTATAATGTGCGACTTTGCAGAGTTGCAGTGTGGGTCTACCTGGATTTCATCATTATCTGAATACACCTAGGTTAGTGTACATGCATATCATTCCACAAGACATACACTCTCCGATCGGCACATGGTAGTATAGGAATGTGTGAAGATAAAGGTTTCTCAGTACCCCCTTAAAATTGTTGTTTTCTGTGTATCTTGTTTGTGTCCCGTTCTCTATTGCTAAGCCCATAACTAATCTATTTGTGTCAGTCTAATTTCCTGGGACTGGGAAGGGAATAGTTGCTGGCAAAGATTAGATGGATAAGCTGAGAAGGTTCGGACGAAAGATTAAAAAGGATAAGGAACAAAAAACAATTGAGGATCGGGCTGTCTCTTTGAAACAGGAACAGTGGG
Organism: Coenobita brevimanus; assembly: GCF_032717465.1. Taxonomy (NCBI): domain Eukaryota; kingdom Metazoa; phylum Arthropoda; class Malacostraca; order Decapoda; family Coenobitidae; genus Coenobita; species Coenobita brevimanus. Next base: position 14,428,943 of record NC_136958.1, read on the forward strand.
AATCAGAGTCTGGTGAATCAGACTTATCAAAATCAGACTTACGTGAGTGGAGAGCAGAGAAGTTGGATAAAAGTATACAGGTGTTGGATGATATGAGTACAGGAGATCTTGGGGATAAAGCAGGTAGCCAGGACATTTCTGGCCAGTTAGATAGTGAAGAAAACTTGAACGCCTTGCGTTTGCGTTCTGGGCGTACATATCAGACAGTGCCTGAGTAACAAACTAGCTCCGAAATGGCCACTGGTCTTACCGACGAAGGCACTTCTAGTGCAGAGGAGACTGTGAACGTTGGAGAAATGGCTGCAGCAGCATCCATGGACACTAACAAATCCACAAAATCCACTAAGCTCTGAAATTAATCCAACCACTTACGTACCCACTTTCACCTCAGACATGTTTAGCACCGCACAGGCTTTTGGATAGCAAGGGGTACCGTATTTTTCTAATACTCTTTATGCTAATTCTTAGGGCCTGAATACTAACAGTGTTGGCATGCAAACCCATGTTAATACTCCTATATGGCACATACCTAATAATGCAACTACTAACCTTACTATTGCTAGTTTACTTCAAACATTACCACCTGTAGCGCCAGTTAGGCAATCTCAGGGACCTTTTGCCCAGGCATCTTTGAACTCAGACTGTATAAAGGTGTTGCCTACAGCACAACCGACTATGCAGTTTACTGGGGAAGATGACTATGACATATATAGGTTCCTAAGAGACTGTGAGGTTCAGATACATAAACTGAAACTTGCTATTGATGGGGAGAAGATTTGGCATGTTAAAGCTCATATTCAGCCAAATTCCCAGGTGGCTGAAGTGCTTGAGGCTTCTATTTCCCAAACTGGACCCACTGCTCAGTAATATGAGAGGTTTAAGAAAGCCCTTATAAATACTTTCAAAAGCGACTGCTATGTGTCAGACGCTTGGGTGTTTAGACCGGTAAATAGGGCTCAGCAGTATCTAAATTGTACTGAAGGCCAAGCTCACGCAAAGGCAGGTAGGTGTTATGCGGAAGCTAGCAAAGTTTGCTAATTTCAGGCTGGGGAGACATGGCTGGAGGATTGTCTAATGAGAGAGTAACTCATCTCTTGGAGTACCTCCAGTACTTGCTTTGTTTGGACCCTGCTAGGAGAGATAGAGTGCTTAGGCAGGCAAAAAGACCTCCTGAAATAGCCCTTCATGATTTGAACTTCAAGTTAAAAGTGAAGGCAGAAGGAGAGGGTGGAAAAACTGTCTTAGCCGTGGACACAGAGAAACAAAACCCTGCTGGTAAGTTCTGTACTGTGTGCAGTAAGGCTGGTCATCTAGCTAAAAAATGTTGGAAGGCTAAAAAGGTGGCAAGCCAGGCAGCCAAGGCCAGGACAACTGTCACGCCTGGGTCTAAGATGTCTGCCAAGAGCAGCCAGGCAACAAACAACCAAGTAAATAGTCCACCACAGCACAACCAAGCCAAGGCTACAAAGCCAAAGGTACAAACTTGGTGTGTCATACACGGGCAGCGTCCTCACTCCTCGGACTATTGCTCCATTGTCATTGCCAACAGGGAACAGCTAGGTAATATGGCAAATTCGGGGGAAGCTCAGAGCCACGCACAGAAGTAACCCGAAAGATCGTACAGTCCACCGACGCGTGTCTGGCATCTATAAAAAAAAGGTGGATTTATTGTCACTTCCCTGAATTATGGGGAAAGGCCAGGTGTCCTTGATAGTTTACACTGGGGCATGTGCAAACATTATATCTAGTAAAGCTCTAGGAAGACTAAGACAACTGATGCCTTGCACACATTAGACATTATCAGAACCCAATGTAATTTTGACAGGTGTGACAAGGGGTAAAATGAAGATCATAAGCCAGGTACCGTTGACACTGAGGGCAGATAAACAATCTCCTGTATTACTTGCTACATTCTGTGGTTGAGGACTTCCCTCTGCCAGCTGATGGGTTATTGGGCCTTGAGTCCATGGAGGAATATAATTTGATTATACACCCTCAGAGACATTCCATTACCTTTAATGGGAAGGAGTTTATGGGCCTTGTTCCCTCAGCAACCAAAACTGGAAATAGTGGCGTCCAACAAGGAGCCATTCAACCATTTGTTACCTCGAGTCCTCGACAGGTGGAGAGTCAAGGGAATCGCCAGATGAACACATAATGGAGCGTATGGGCTGGAAGCAGTTAAGGCTATAGTGAGTGAGAATCACCACTTGCCCAGTCGGACTGTCTGCAAAATTCCTGTCCAAGTACCTGATGCGTCGGTGGGAACTGACGTGACATGATTACCGGAGACCGTAAAACATAAGACATTGTTGCTGAAGTCCACCCTGAGCAGTGTCGGACAAGACCAGAATATGCCCCTCTTCAATACAAATATGAGTGGTGGTGCAGTTAAGCTCAGAGATGGTTGTTATGTAGGCGACTTGATATGCTATGATGCCTCCGTAAGAGAAGTGGACGATGTACTGGTGATCTCTCCAGTAGTTACATTACAAATGACCCAGTTGGACCCTACACGTCTAGGGAGAGAAAGTTTGCTAGGACAGTATATGAAGGTAACAGACAATGTTAACCATAAAGTGTTATCGCTAGCACTTCTTAAAGAATTTTCCGACATAGTGGCACTTCCAGGAGAACCGCAGGTACGACTGGTAGGGTGAAACATCATATTAGTTTGTGCCCTGGTACAAATCCGATATATGTGCCTGCATACTCTCTACCACACAGGCAAAGGAAACCCGTGGAAGAGGAAGTTGAAAAGATGCCCCATGATGAAGTCATTCAGCCTTCTTCCTCACCTTGGAATGCATCACTCTTTCTGGTGCCTAAAAAGGACGGTGGTGTGAGACCTGTTGTGGATTTCTGGTAAGTGAACAAGGTAACCGTATCGGATCATTTTCCGATTCTGCATCTCTGAGACTTACTACAGTCCCTGGGTAAGGGAAATACCATTTTCACCTGCCTGGATCTAGCGTCAGGATATTGGCAGGTGGAACTGACCAAAGAGTCTTGTCCCATCATTGCCTTTAGTGCTCACCGTGGGCACTTTGAATTTCTCCAGATGCCTTTTGGATTGAGTAATGTTCCTTTTACATTTCAGAGAGTGATAAATCAGTTGTTTGGTGACATGTTAGGGCAGGACATCTTGGCTATCTAGATGACTTGATAATTGTGAGCAAGGACATAGACACTAATACGTTAAAATGATGATGGAAACCTTAAGGTCCGCGGATCTGAAAATCAAGCTGTCGAAGTGTGATTTCCTGAAGTCTAGATTTCTAGGGCACTTAGTCGACGATGATGGCATTAAGGCTCTTCTGGATAAGGTTACTGCATGATAAACTTCCCTACACCCAAGTCCAAGGATAATGTTTGCTTGTTTCTAGGGCTCACTGGCTTCTATAAGAGCTTTGTCCACAGATAAGGTGCTATCGCATCACTGTTAACTGCACTACTCAATAAGGATGCAGCTTGGAAATGGGGATCATCTGAAGAGAAACGCATCAACGACCTCAAAAAGCCATGACTGCAGCTCCTGTGTTAGCGTTTCCTGACTATACTCAACCATTTTACCTGTGCACGGATGCCTCAGGTTCGGGTCTGGGAGCGGTGTTACAGCAGAAGGATGAACAAGGCAAAGAGCACACCATTGCGTATGCCAGTAGAGCACTAAGACCCCCAGAAAAGAATTACTCGGTGACACACTTGGAGACATTTGCAGTCCTGTGGGCATTAGAACATTTCTGGGACATCATCTTCGGTTACCGGATAACTGTTTTAACTGACCATGCACCCATGCGCAACTTGTTCATAGGGAAGAACCTAAATGGTAAGGTCGCGCATTGGTACAGCAAGACAATGGAGTTTGATCCAGAGGTCAGATATTTACCGGGCCGTCAAAATGTTATTGCCAACGCACTGAGTAGAAACATTGCTGCTGCCATATCTGAGGATATCCCTCTCATTGGGTATTCCCTGAACACGGTAAAAGCGGAACAACGTAAGGATGCAATGTGGTCTCAAGTCATCTATGCCATGGAGTCAGACAAGGAGACTTGTCTACCTGAACTTCTGGTACCAATGACTCACTTCCACCTTCAACAAGGTCTCCTATATAAGAAACCACCAGGGAAGTGCACTGTGTATCAGTTAGTCGTTCTGCTACTCTACAGCAAACCATGTTATAGTTGGTTCATGACGTACCTCAAGTAGGCCATCCTGGATGCGACAGATGCATACATGAGGCAAGAAGGAAGTACTATTGGCTGACCATGAGGAAGGACTTAGAAGCCCATGTTAGTCAATATGTCAAGTGGCAGAAATACGAGGGACGACTGGACCTCCAACTCCCATCTTGGATTATCCCCTGCTGGAAAAACCTTGGAATACAGTCTCCATTGATCTGTTGGCATTGCCAAGAAGTCATCAAGGCTCACACTATGTGTTAGTGACAGTGGACCATTTCTCACGATTCAGTGTTTTAGCACCTTTACAGACAAAAACTGCAAAGGAGGTGGCAAATGCTTTTTTAACCTCAGTGATTTGTCCATATTTTACACCCAAGATATTGCTCAGCGATGATGGCAGTGAATTTCATACCCAGGTGTTACAGGAAATCTGTCTTACGTATAGGGTAAAGCAAGTCTTTGTTACGCCTTACAGTCCCAAGAGCAATGGCCTTGTGGAGAGGACAAACAGGAAGATCTTGAAAGTCCTGAGACCAGTGATCAACTCGATGGAGAATGACTGGCAAGACTGGTTACCACATGTAGCAGCCACCATAAACTCCTCAGACAATTCGTTGACTGGAAATCTCCTCATTACATCCTCTATGGAGAAGAGAAAGTGTTGCCCTACGATTTGCTAGCTGGACCTCCTACTCCAGTGTACAATCCCGAGGATAACAACAAAGTCCAACCTGCAAAATTTCAACACATACATAGTGAAGTACGGAAAAGATTAAAAGCCTCAAGAGCAGACATGATGGCGAAACAACACAAAGGTAGTCAAGAAAAGATGCTGGAGGTAGGCCAGAAGGTGATGGTCCAGAATCCTGAAAGAACTTCCAAGTTCAACCCTAAGTTCCGTGGGCCATGTACAGTTATGGAGAGAGTGCATGGACATATCTGTAGAATAAGGAATGATGCAAGTGGAAGTGGTAGTACATGCTGACAGGATCAAGCCAGTAAGTCAAGAACTAGGCCTAACTAACCAATCGTCTGACGTGTTGTCCCCTCTGTCTTCGTCGCAGTCTATGTCGTCGTCTGTACCTGTCCATATCCAAGAGTATTGTAGCAAGCTACGATCCCACAGCAAGGGCGATTAAGGGAGTATCTTCTCTTGCAGAAATGTGGCTGTGGCTTGTACTCCTCTCACGTTGCTTGGGGTGGACCTATGGAACGACAACGGACACGGACATGACTACACTGATGCCAGGAGCATTGAAGAGCCCACTAGGAGAAGTCGTGGTGGTAGAGGAGGCAGTCTGTATGAACTACCCTATGGATGCCTACCTCTGAGCTCCAGACACTGTTGAAGGTGCTTCGAAGGGATTACTTAACATAAAACAGCAGCTGATGGAAATAGGAAAGTTACCTGACCTGAAACAGCAGCTGATTGATTTGAACAGTGAACCTTTTGTACAAGCCTTACTTGGATTAGTCGAGCTTCAGACTGAATATATAGATAGGCCCTTAGACAGGCATACTAAATTGCATGTCACTTTACCTAATGTAGATTCTGATCTTTCCCAGAATGTCCATGCACGTACGAAGAGAGGACTTGTGGACTTTCTAGGTATCCTGTCTCAAAAGCTCTTTGGTATGGCACTAGAGAAGGACGTAGTGCAATTGGGCAGACAGATGCATGATTTGGCATTGGCAGCTAAGGCAAATAACAGGCTAATTGTATGCATGTATGAACAACTAGATGAGTTCATTAACAAGGCCAACGAGATAATTGCGACTACCAACCATCTCGTAGGAATTGTGAACAATATCCAAACTAACCTACCAACCCTAATTAAGTTGGTGTTAATTGCTGAGTATCTACATGCTCTCGATGAGTCAGTCACCGTGTTGGAGTCGCATGCAGCCAATATGGTGGATGGCTTAGTCGATGCAAGTTTGATTAGGGTTAATGCTTTATTGTTTCCTACTTGTGTTTTAAGCATTGCTCTTGATGTTGTTATGGTGAAGCATGGACTTACGCCACTTTTGGAATAAATCAGATGGAGTATTATTATCCATTACTGGAGGCGCAATTGACCCATGATGGCATCCTGATATTGGTACCTATGAGGAATGCTATAACATGCCATAAATGGCAGTTTATTCCTTTCCCTTTTGCTGCTACTAACAACACACTTATTTTTTTGAAAGAGGGTCCAGAAGTGTTAGTTGTGTCTGATGATAAAAGGTATATAGCAGTAAAGACTGTGGATGGGTTTGAGAAGTGTAAAGCTTCCATTCTTGATCTCCATGTATGTCTTGCTTTCCAGTTTGTCTCTATACCGTCAGAGTTAGAAAAGTGTAAGATGGCCTTGTTGGACACGAACACTTCCTCTGCACTGCAACGATGCACTTTCCAACCCATCCAACTGAAGTCAGTTTTCCATGCTCACGTACATGCGAAACAGTACTTCTTCCCTGAGACAGAGGACGTAACACTGACGTGTGCATCACAACACCAGTTCCTTAAGGTAGTCGGATACAATGTTGCACCCGATTTTTGTGAACTGCACGGTAAAGAGATGGTAATTCTGCCTAACATGCATCATCTAGCTTTGTCGTTGAATTTTTCGTCCCAGTTACGACCCTTTCTACCTTCATTCAGTATTTCTTTGTTGAATGTAAGCAATCTGTCTCATGTGTCAAATGGAATTGAGTTTGTTCCTTACCTGAACAAGTCTGATTTAAAACCATATGTACTGTCCTATCTTCCTTCATATCTTTCTCCTTCCTATTTTGGTCCTGACGTTGGTCTTCTACTTCTTGTGGTCTTGTCCTGTGTTTGCGTTTGGGGCTATTATCTGAAAGGCATTAAAGGGGGAAATCCACTAAAACCACAGGTCTGTTCCCATGGATTACAAGTGGATCTGCCTGAGTAGTTAGCTACCTCACATATTGATTAGGCTACACGGTAGTTAGGATTACAATGTCGACAGGGACGTCAAAAAGGTGTGGCCGAGTAATGTTCTGGTTCTGGCATCACTTCCACAGTGAGCTATGTCTTACGTTACTTATACATATTATATACATAGATGAGTTTATTCATATTTAATGAATATGTATTGTAGTGTTGAGGTAAATAACCAAATACAACTTCACTGTGAGTGTGGTGTGGGAGAGAAATGAGAGACCAGACATGCTAAGATCAACACGTTCAGATGTAAACAGGGAGAGTGAAGGAGGGGTGAAGAAGGGAATAAATTCTGTATATATTTCAGTCTTGGGAAAATATATATGTATTAATACTACATATACAGTTAATACTGCCTTATTGAGATGTATGATGTGCATGGTAGAGTTGTAATTCACACCTACTCATGTGCACTCTCCATGTGTCTGAGAGATAGCGGCATCTCTTAATTTGCTGATCTGTCCTGGTTCCCAGGGCTGGGCAGTAAGGGCAGTTAGATACATTCTGGCTATCGCCAAAAGTAGACGCTCTATTCCGTCGTTCTCTCTTGTCGCAGATGTACTTTCTGTGCCATAATAAAGAGAGAGAAACATACCTGCTCCAGTTTTTCTGATTCACCTGCATGCTACCTGCTCCTGATACGGGCTCATCACCACCAATCTCGGCGGCACTGTGGCAGAAGAGACTAACGCCGGGAAGAAACTTTTTTTTTTTTTTAATAGTCAGCAGTGTCGTTTGCTGTGCATTCACGAGACAGATTTTCAAAGTCCATGGAGACAAAAAGCTGGACAGGCGACAGAATTTTTGATGCCGACCTTACATCAATCCTTCTCAAGTGCCCCCTCCCCTCAGAGCATTTCCACATTTTTGCCTTTGCCCTTCTGTCATTTAAGTTCAAGCGTGCCGACGGGTATCTCGCATCTCCCTAAAAGCTTATTAATTTTCTTTCTTAACCTTCTGCTCCTTCTTTGCCTCAAATACTGCAAAAGGGAATGCCACTGTAGAAAGGTAAATAGCCTCTGCTATAGACTCTTGCTAGCAAGCTGATTTGTTTGTTATTATAGAACTGAGAGATGTATATATATGATGTTGCAGGTGAGGTATGTACACAACTTGCTGACGGTTACATACTGTTCTACAGAGGTAAACAAGAAAATCAGAAAAGTGATGTAGAATTTCTGTTTCATAAAGTCTTTTGTGGTGAAACAGGTCCCCAAAATAAACCTAAATAATAGATACAAAATTAATCTAAACCCAGGTCTTTTCTACATCCTGCATATGATGAATAAGGAATTGCTCGCGCATGCGCCTGTGTGTGTGTGTGTGTGTGTGTGTGTGTGTGTGTGTGTGTGTGTGTGTGTATCTGTCTATCTATCTGTATAGCTATGTATCTATATCTATATCTATCTGTATATATATATATATATATATATATATATATATATATATATATATATATATATATATATATATATATATATATATATATACCTCAGTAGTAAAGTGTACGATTCCGTACACTGGAGAGCGAGGGTTCGTGCCTCGCCAGGGTACTAAACTTTCGAAGCGTTCTCCCGACCATGAACTGCATTATCGGACAACAGGGGTGCTGTGGTTGAACCAGTGTTGCATACTGTAAAGTATGTTTGCACCCAGTCGGCTTGCGGGGGCCGATTACACTTGGTTCACAGACTACACACACATCCAAAGCCACCACGACATTACAGTCACACTTACAAGCACTTCTCACCCTACATACAATCTCTACTAGAAAGCCTAAGCCACTTGGCAGAAATACATTTGCTGTACAGTATAGTCCCCACTTCGGTCGGGATAGGCCGGTCCTGCAGTGGATACTCAAACGGCTCATGATGATGATGATGATTTATATATATATATATATATATATATATATATATATATATATATATATATATATATATATATATATATATATTGTTACATAGCCTATGATTTCATCATCCTTTGTATAATTCTAACATATAGTATGCTGCATGTTTGATCACGATTCGCCTCGTGGTTTCCATAGTGCGTGTTCTACCTCACTCCCCCCCTCCTCCCTTATAGTAGAGTAAGTCGTTCTTTCTGTTGTTCAGAGCAGGAGTGTCAACTCTTTGTCCCCTATGGCTTCATTTGCGCGTCCTTCTTACAAGTTATATCAAGCTCTGCCGGCCCCTATATAATGAGCTCAGTCTCTGCATTAATTGCCACTTAGATCTACTCCTCATTTTGTTCACATCTCTGTCCCCTCCTGTACAGTTGTTATTATTTATTGTGAGTGCTCAGGAAGTCTCCAACCATCTAGCTGCTGTGTAATTTGATTATAAGTGTTGTTGCATTTTTTCTTGTATTGTATAGCATAAGGTGTTAATTCGTAGGCCTGGTAAGGTTTTTGCGATTCATGTAAAGTTCATATTGTCAGCCATTAATAATAATATTTCGTATCTGTAATAATATATCTTGCATTAACTGAGCATTATCCGGTTTTCTCATTTTATCAGGGCTGACTTAGATAAATTTACTCTTGCTAATTTCGTGTTAATAGCGGCCATTGCAGTTAACCATATATTTAACCTGTTTTTGCCACTACATTAACCTTATGAGTCCTGAATACCTAGTTGTTAGTTTGAGCATTAAACTTTAACTTGTAATTTTACCTAACTCATTTGTTTTGAACCTGGAACTTTGCGGGACGGTTTTCTCTATTCCGTAACATAAATTTGGCGACCTCTTATCAGGATATTCAGGATATTATCATAAGGATATTGTTTGATATTTTGTGACTGATTTATTCATGATGTCTACTATTACTACTCTTGATGAAGCCAAAGATTTTTTGTCAAATGTGCAAACAGTGTGTGATGTAGAAAACAGAACAAAGAATGAACTTAAGCTTGTTGCTCAACAATTGGGAATTGCTGTTCGCTCTCATCAGTCTAAAGATCAAATTGTTGACATAATTAATAAAAGCTTGTTTAATGTAACTCCTCCAGATGAGCAAACGCAGATTGAATTAGCTAAGTTACAGCTAGCACTGCAGCAGGCTCGTATTCAGGAGGCACAGGTACAGGCTCAGGCACAAATTGAACTTGCTAGGATTCAGGCAGACCATGAGTATCGCATGAAACAAGGTGGAACTGGATTATCTAGCTCTGATGATTTTGATGTGGCTAAAAATGTTAAACTTGTCCCTCCTTTTAATGAATCTGATTTAACAAAGTATTTTCAGTTGTTTGAGAGGGTAGCTACAGGTTTTAATTGGCCCAAAAAGTATTGGCCAGTACTCCTTCAAACTGTTCTCACCGGTAAAGCTCAAGTAACTTATGCATCTTTGCCTCAGGATCAATCTGATAATTATGATGTAGTTAAGAGCTTGATTCTTAAGGCCTATGACCTTGTTCTTGAAGCCTATAGAGTAAAATTTAGGACAACTTATAAGCAAGATAAGCAATCCCATGTTGAGCATGCAAAAATCAAAGAAGATCTGTTAGAGCAGTGGTTAAATTCTAAGAATGTGGATTCTGATTTTGATAAATTTAAGCAGATGATTTTGCTGGAGGACTTCAAAAGGTGTACTAATGAAGATGTAACCCTATATATTGATGAGAAAAGAATAGATAATTTGTCTGATGCTGCAGTTTTAGCTGATGAATATGTTCTCACTCACAAGAGATATTCTAAAGAAAAAAGGAAAGCTGAGAGTTAGCACGTTGCCTCTACTCAAAGTACAGGTAACAGGAAAGAGAATAAAGATGATGTTTCTCAGGAAGTAAATACCAGCTCCACCTCTAGATTTCAGAAAAGTAAATATACTTATTGTAGTAAGCTTGGTCATACTACAGAGAAATGTTTCAGGAGACAGCGTGATGTCAATTGGTCTAGTGTCCACCCTTGAGAATTCCCAGAATTCTTTAATTGAGTTAACTGAACCTGCTTTGAGTGGTAAATTAAATCCTCATGATGAAGCTCCTCTTTTGAGCAGTAACTTGGGTGACACTTTCAAGAGTTCATGTGCTAATTTCCTGTCTGATGGTTTTGTCAGTCCTCTGGACAGTAATGACAGGAAATCAGTTAAAATATATCGTGATACAGGTGCTTGCCAATCCCTTATGCTGACCTGTGTTCTAGGCTCTAATGTTAATTCCTCTGATGAAACTGTAATCTTACAAGGTGTAGGGAATAATTACTTCTCTGTTCCTCTGTGCAGAGTGAATTTAGAGTCTGGTTTTGTTAATGGTTCCTTTATGGTTGGGTTGGTTGAGACACTCCCAATGTCAGGTGTAACTTTCTTACTTGGAAATGATACTGGTGGAAGTCAAGTGTGTCCAGCTCCTCAGTTGTCTAGCGAGCCGGTGGCTGCGGCCCAGGATTGTGATGTCCCTGATGTGTTCTCTGCATGTGCTGTCACTAGGGCTAAGTCTAAAGTTACTGGTGACTTAGAGGATAATGATGATGATGATGTTATCCTAGCTGACACTTTTCTTGCTAATTTGGACCACTCACCAGATGAGGCAGTACCCCGTAGTGTTGATAATTTGTCTCGTCAAGAGCTGGTTGAGTTGCAGGTTGCTGACCCTGAGTTGAAAGGTCTAGCTAACTCTGCTTGCAGTGAGGAAGAGTCAGCCGGTGCTTCTACTTGGTATTATATAAAATCAGGAGTACTCATGAGAAACTGGAGACCCCCAACAGCATCAGCCTACTGTGAATGAGAGGTTGTACATCAAGTTGTCATCCCTCGTGTTTGTAGGCAGGATATCATTAGAGTGGCTCATGATTCCAGTTTGGCAGGACACCTTGGAGTGAGGAAGACTGTGGCACGCATTTTGAAACACTTCTACTGGCCAGGTATCTTCAGAAATGTTTCCTGGTATTGTAAGTCTTGTCACACCTGTCAAGTTGTGGGGAAGTGTAATCAGACCGAAAAGGTTGCACCTCTAGTTCCCATTCCTCCTTTTGAGGTGCCATTCACCCGTGTGTTGGTGGATATTGTGGGCCCTCTTCCTAAGACTTCTTCAGGATTTTCTTATGTGTTGACCCTGATTGATATGGCTACTCGTTATCCTGAAGCCATTCCACTTAGAAATATCTCAGCAAAGAATGTGGTTAAGGAAATGCTAGGGTTCTTCAGAAAGTTTGATCTACCCAAGGAGGTACAGTCAGACCGGGGAAGTAATTTCATGTCAAATGTTTTCAAGCAGTCTCTGAAAGAGTTGGGCATCACCCAGATCACGTCTTCAGCTTACCATCCCCAGACCCAAGGAGCGTTGGAGAGATATCATGAAACACTCAAATCGATGCTCAGGAAATACTGTTTGAAACATCAGAAAGACTGGGATAAAGGTCTTCCATTCGTTGTATTTGCCGCAAGAGAATCTCCAAATGAATCACTAGGCTTCTCACCCTTTGAACTATTGTTTGGCCACGAAGTAAGAGGACCCCTTAAGCTACTCAAGGAATGCTGGCTGTCGGAGGAAGATGACGTCAACCTGCTGGAGTATGTGATGAAGTTCAAAGAACGGCTGTCTACTGCTTTACAGCTGGCGAGAGAGAATTTAGGAGCTGCTCAGGAGAAGATGAAGACTTGGTATGATAAGAAGTCCAGGTTACGCCACTTTCAGCCAGGAGATCAGGTTTTGATTCTGCTACCGGTGCATGGGCAACCTCTTCAAGCCAAGTTTAGTGGTCCTTATTTCGTGGAGAAGAAACTCAGTGATGTCAACTATGTCATCGCTACACCAGATCGTAGAAAGAACAGGCAACTTTGTCACATCAGCATGCTAAAGTTATATCACAGGCGGGACGAAAATAACCCAGTCTGCACTGTAGCTGTTCCACCCGAGTCTGGAAGTGAAGTTCTCCCATGCAGCATGAACCTGAGTGATAGTTTGGGGAAGACTCCTGATATCATGAATGATCTCCAGACTAAGCTTTCTCATCTAGCTCCCGAGGAAAGGCAGGAGTTTTCGGCATTACTGCAGGAGTACCCGCAAGTGTTCTGTACCACTCCAGGAAGAACCACTGTGTTGATGCATGATGTCGATGTTGGAGACGCAAAACCAATTAAACTGCCTCCTTACCGTGTGAACCCAGTGAAAGTTCCTCTCATCCAGAAGGAGCTTGGCTACCTGTTGGACCACAAGATGATTGAGCCCTGTCAGAGCGAGTGGAGTTCTCCTGTCACTCTAGTCCCTAAGCCAGGTGGGTCACAGCGGCTTTGCATCAACTACAGACGTGTTAGTCAGATAAGCAAAACAGACACTTACCCTCTCCCTCGCGTGGAAGATTGCATAGACAAGATCGGAAAGGCTAGGTACATAAGTAAGTTTGATTTGTTAAAGGGATACTGGCAAGTACCTATGACTGAACGTGCTAGGGAGATCTCATGTTTTGTGACACTAGGAAAGACTTTTGCATGTTCTGTAATGCCATATGGTATGAAGAATGCACCAGCCACATTTCAGAAGCTCATGAATGTTGTAACAGAGGGTTTGGCAGAGTGTGTTGTTTATATTGATGATGTATTAATCTTCAGTGACAACTGGAAAGATCACCTATGCCATGTCAGTAAATTTCTTGAGCGTTTGGTTCAAGCTAATATTGTAGCTAATTTATCAAAGTGTGAGTTTGGTCAAGGTAAAGTTCAGTACCTTGGGTACGTAATTGGTGATGGACATGTTGCACCACCAGGAGCTAAGGTTCAGGTTATAAGTGATCTTCCTAGACCTAAAAGTAGGAAAGAGCTACAAAGATTTTCGGGAATGGTAGGTTATTACAGGAGATTTGTTCTTAACTTTTCAATTCTTGTATCACCACTTACAGACCTACTGAAAAAGGGAGTTAAATTTGTCTGGACCGATAACTGTGAATCCTTTTTCAGTAAACTTAAAGCTATCCTGTTAAGTCAGCCAGTGCTCGCTACTCCAAATTTTGCTAAGCCTTTTAAGATGGCTGTTGATGCAAGTGATACAGGAGGTGGGGCTGTTTTGCTGCAAGAGGATGATCAGGGTATTGAACACCCTGTATCTTATTACAGTAAGAAGTTCACTCCACCTCAAAAGAACTACTCCACTATTGAGAAAGAGCTTTTGGCCTTGATTTTGGGTTTACAGCATTTTTCATTTTATTTGTGTTCTGGTTTTGACCCCATAGTCATTTGTACCGATCATAACCCACTGAAATTCCTTAGTAAGTTTAAAGATAAAAATCAGAGATTGACAAGATGGAGTCTACTTCTTCAGGAGTATTTATTAGACATACAACATATCAAGGGGAAAGACAATGTTATTGCAGATTGCTTATCTAAACTTTAGACAGATTGTTTTAGAGTAATAAGAAATTTCCTTCGTAAATTTCTTTTTCTTTGTGGGGAGGTGTTACATAGCCTATGATTTCATCATCCTTTGTATAATTCTAACGTACAGTATGCTGCATGTTTAATCACGATTCGCCTCGTGGCTTCCATAGTGCGTGTTCTACCTAACTCCCCCCCTCCTCCCTTATAGCAGAGTAAGTCGTTCTTTCTGTTGTTCAGAGCAGGAGTGTCAACTCTTTGTCCCCTATGGCTTCATTTGCGCATCCTTCTTACAAGTTGTCTCAAGCTCTGCCGGCCCCTATATAATGAGCTCAGTCTCTGCATTAATTGCCACTTAGATCTACTCCTCATTTGGTTCACATCTCTGTCCCCTCCTGTACAGTTGTTATTATTATTGTGAGTGCTCAGGAAGTCTCCAACCATCTGGCTGCTGTGTAATTTGAGTATAAGTGTTGTTGCATTTTTTCTTGTACTGTATAGCATAAGGTGTTAATTCGTAGGCCTGGGAAAGTTTTTGTGATTCATGTAAAGTTCATATTGTCAGCCATTATTAATAATATTTTGTATCTGTAATAATATATCTTGCATTAACTGAGGATTATCCGGTTTTCTCATTTTATCAGGGCTGACTTAGATAAATTTACTCTTGCTAATTTCGTGTTAATAGCGGCTATTGCAGTTAACCATATATTTAACCTGTTTTTGCCATTACTTTAAACTTATGAGTCCTGAATGTTTAGTTGTTAGTTTGAGCATTAAACTTTAACTTGTAATTTTACCTAACTCATTTGTTTTGAACCTGGAACTTTGCGGGACAGTTTTCTCTGTTCCGTAACAATATATATATATATATATATATATATATATATATATATATATATATATATATATATATATATATAAACATGTATGTATGTATATATATATATATATATATATATATATATATATATATATATAATAAACATGTATGTATGTATATATATATATATATATATATATATATATATATATATATATATATATATATATATATATATATATATATATATATATATATATATATATATATATATAATAAACATGTATGTATATATATATATATATATATATATATATATATATATATATATATATATATATATATATATACAAGTAGCACTACGTCCACTCAATGTAGTGTCGCTCTTGGGTGTCTGACCTTTCCTCTCCGTCATCCTTCTTTCCTTCCTTCCTCTTCTGTCTTTCTTTCCTTCAGTCTTTCCTCGCCCTTCTGCCTATAGGTGACTTTACACTCCGTCTTCAGTATTTCTTTCCTTCAATCTTTCCCCTCCCTTCTGCTTGTGGGTGACTCTACACTGAGTGACAAGGCAAATGGTTTCCTGTACACCAGGAAACCATTTACTACACTGGGTGGTAACCATATAAGCAAATTTTGGCGCCTGGTGTTTTAGTGGGTAATTATTGCGCTCCAGTCTGATTCAGCCAGTGAAGGTGTATATCCAAGGGATGGTTGGGGTTTATTGCTCACGTAATGCCACTCAGGGATGAGTGAGGTTGGTCACTCTTAAATGTTAGGACCAACTGCCTAGCCCCAGCTCTTACGCTCCTCATGGGGCAACGTAGGATTGGATGATATATAAATAAATATATATATATATATCATCACCATCATCAT
Organism: Coenobita brevimanus; assembly: GCF_032717465.1. Taxonomy (NCBI): domain Eukaryota; kingdom Metazoa; phylum Arthropoda; class Malacostraca; order Decapoda; family Coenobitidae; genus Coenobita; species Coenobita brevimanus. Next base: position 14,445,094 of record NC_136958.1, read on the forward strand.
CATCATCATCATCATCATCAGCCGTTTGAGTATCCACTGCAGGACCGGCCTATCCCAACCAATACGGGACGATACAGCCAATGTATCTCTACCAAGTGGCTTAGGCTGTCTGGTAGAGGTTGTATGTAGGGTAAGAAGTGCTTTTAAGTGTAATTGTAGTGTTGGAGTGGCTTTGATGTGTGTGTAGTCTGCGAACCAAGTGTAATCGGCCCGTGCAAGCCGACTGGGTGCAAGCATACTTTACAGTAAGCGACACTGGTTCAACCACAGAACCTCTTGTGTCCGCCAATGCAGTACGTGGCTGGGTGAACACTCCCAAAGTTTATTACCCTGGCGGGGCGTGAACCCTGGTCCACCCGTGTACGAAACGCACACTCTACCAATATATATATATATATATATATATATATATATATATATATATATATATATATATATATATATACGAGGTGTGTCAGAAAAGTACCAGGACTGATGTCACAAAAGATATATTTCAAATCCAAACTACAAACTACGAGTTGTCCCATTCGAAGTAATCCCCCTGGAGTCTAATGCACTTTCCCATCCTTCTCTGCCACGTCTCCCTGCACTCCTGGAAGGATTCTTCCAGGATCCTCCGCAGCTCTGTCGTCACGGCCATCTTGATGTCTTCAACGTCTTCAAAACGGGTCCCCTTGATGACCCCCTTGAGCTTGGGGAAGAGGAAAAAATCACACGGAGCCAGGTCGGGTGAGTAGGGAGGTTGCTCCAGCACGGCGATGTTCCTCTCAGCCAGGAACTGTCGGATGCTTAGGGTACTATGAGCAGGTGCGTTGTCATGGTGAAGCAGCCACGAGTTGTCCTGCCACAACTCTCGCCTCTTCTCGTGCAATGAACGAAACAAAAACCGCAGGATCTCTTTGTAGGTGTGCTGGTTAATCGTCTGGCCCTGTGGCAAGAACTCGGTGTGGACGATGCCCCTCACATCGAAGAATGCGATCTACATGGCTTTGACTTTGGACTTCGACTGTCTTGCTTTCTTCAGCCTTGGCGACATCGGACTCTTCCACTGAAGGCGCTGGCATTTGGTCTCCGGGTCGCATTCGAAGATCCATGACTCATCATCGGTGATGACTCTCCCTAGCGGTTTCAGGATGCCCGAGAATGTCCTGACACACCTGCATCCGCCGATCCTTCTGGTCATCATTCAGCAGCTTTGGCACCGTCTTTGCGCAGACTTTCTGCATACCCAAATCTTCGGTGATAATCTTCCAGACGTTGTCCCGGTTCATGCTCAGCTCATTTGCGATCAGTCGAACAGTCAACCGACGATTGCCACGCACAATCTGCCTGACACACTCAACGTTGGCCTCAGTCCTGCTCGTTGAAGGCCTTCCGCTCCTGGGGTCGTCTTCCACGTCCTCACGTCCCTCTTTAAACCTCTTGTACTGTACCACTCAAAAACACGTCAGCGTGACATCGTCTCATCTCCGAACACTTGCTGCAGCATTCCCAGTGCTTCAGACAGAGTTTTCCCCAACCGGACCAGAAACTTCAGGTTGGTTCATTGCTCTGTGCTCATTGCTTGACGACCTGAAACAGAGGACATGAATACAAAAGCATTTGAAAAAAAGATCAATGGCCGCAGAGAGCTGAGATCACAGTCATATACTCTCTGGATATTACGTCACACGGTGACGCAACCCTCTAATCCCTTTCCCACTCAGCTCACACAACACACTCAGTCCTGGAACTTTTCTGACACACCTCATATATATATATATATATATATATATATATCATCATCATCATCATCATCATCATCATCATCTGTTTGAGTATCCACTGCAGAACCAGCCTATCTCGACCGAAGTCGGGATGATACAGCCAATGTATCTCTACCAAGTGGCTTAGGCTGTCTGGTAGAGACTGTATGTAGGGTGAGAAGTGCTTGTAAGTGTAATTGTAGTGTTGTAGTGGCTTTTGATGTGTGTGTAGTCTGTGAACCAAGTGTAATCGCCCCGCACAAGCTGACTGAGTGCAAGCATACTTTATAATAACCGACACTGGTTCAACCACAGCACCCCTTGTGTCCGCCAATGCAGTATGTGGCCGGGTGAACACTCCCAAAGTTTATTACTCTGGTGGGGCGTGAACCCTGGTTCACCCATGTAGAAAGTGCGCGCTCTACCACTGTACCTCCATATATATATATATATATATATATATATATATATATATATATATATATAAATTTTTGCTTGAATCCTTTGTGTGTAAAGTGGAACCGACTGCATACTTTGCCCAACAAAATATCCAATTTTGATTTTTTCCCCTACAAGTGCTGAACACACTAATATACTATATATATATATATATATATATATATATATATATATATATATATATATATATATATATATATGGAGCCCCTGTGGTACAGTGGTACAGTGTGCATTTCGCACGCTGGTGAGCGCGGGTTTGCCTCCCTCCAGAGTTGTAAAAACTTTGGGAAACGTTCACCAAGCTACTTGCTACTTTGGCGGACACAAGGGATGCTGTGGTTGAACCAGTGTCGCATACTAGTATTCTTACACCCAATCGGCTTAAGACGGGCCGATTACACTTGGTTCATAGACTACACACACATCCAAAGCCACTGCAACACTACAATCACACTCACAAGCACTTCTCACCCTACATACAGTCTCTACCAGACAACCTAAGCCACTGGGTAGAGATACATTGGCTGTATCGTCCCTTCTTCGGTAGGAATAGGCCGGTCCTGCGGTGGACCTCAACGGCTGATGACGATATATATATATATATATATATATATATATATATATATATATATATATATATATATATATATATATATATATATATATCATTGTCTTTAATATATATTTGCCTTAACGCCAGATGATGTAAATATTTCTCTTGAAAATATGAAAAGAGGGAAGGCCCCAGGAGGGTATGGAACTGTTGCAGATTTACTATCAGATGCAGGAGTAGAAATACAAAACAGACTAGCCCATTTATTTACTCAATGTATAAAGAAGAAAAATTCCAACACTTGCTGTAATACAATATTTATATTGGTTGAGAAGAAAGGCAGCTCAAAAGATCTTAGTAACTATCTACCCGTTAGCTTATTACCATTTATTTACAAACTCTTCACTAAAGTCCTTTCAAACAGAATAACAACAGATTTGGAAGAAATCCAGCCCCGTGAGTAGGCACGATTCCGAAGCGAGTATTCAACTGCTGATCATCGTCACACAATGAATCAGCTAACTGGGAAGACTACAGAATATAATAAACCACTGTGCTTAGGTGCTGTTGATTACAAAAAGGCTTTCGGCTCAGTGGAGCACACAGCAATTATAAATTCATTGCGGGAACAAGGAGTAAATGAGAACACTGTAAAACTGCTAGAAATATATGTATAATGGGGAAACTGCTACAGTTATTTTACGTAAAGGCTCAGAAAAAATTAAGATTGAGAAGGGCGTGCTTCCGGGAATTTCACCAAAATTATTTACAGGAAGCCAGACTGGGAGAACACAGGAGTAAACATAGATAGAGAAAACCCAAACGATTTAAGGTTTGCAGACGACATTGTCCTAATCTTAGAGACAACAGAGACATTAGAAGAAATGTTAACTGGTTAAAGAGAGTGTCTTAAACCAGGGCTGAAGACGAACCGGAACAAAATTAATGTTTAATCCAAATACAGCAAACAGCGTTATCAGAATAGGAGAAGAAGTTCTCGAAAAAGTCGAGAAATACAATTACTTGAGGCAATTAAAACTAACGAAAAACCATGATAGCAACATTAACAGACCCATTATTACTGAATGGAAAGCTTTCGGCAAACATAGACGCATCATGAAAATTAGCTTGCCAGTATGTATGCAACGAAAAGTATATAACGAATATATAATCCCAGCTGTGACATGTGGCTGTGAGAGCTGGAAACTGACAAAATCGTTGAGAAATCAACTAATCCGTTCTCAATGAGCAATGGAATGGTCATTGTTGGGAATATCATTAAGAGATAGAAATCGATGAAATTGGGTGAGACAGAAGACTAAAGTCAAAACATTATAGACGTTAAAAAAGAACAGAAATGGAGGTGGGCAGGTCGTTGCCACTTAATCACTTACCCCGTTCTTGTGTTAATTCTTTCCATTCAGGAACCAGAAGATCTGTAATAAATTGTCTGCCTTTATCACTTGCTCCTTCTTTGTAAGGTATCCTGTAGCCTGTTTCCTGATGTAATATTGATCACACCTCCTTGTTGCTGGCCTTGCTCTTGGTCTTTATTGCTAGCCTGGCGAGGCAATAATGTAATTGCCTACGTCTGTGTGTGTACCGAAACATCTCAAAATCATGGGGGTAAACTGTAACCAAATTTTGTGGGCAGTATCCCAGGACATGTGGCTTGAATGCATTAGATTATGGCGAAGCTGTGATGAAATGTCTCCGACTTTGACATTTACTTTTTTTTTTTTTTTTTTTTTAAAGACAGGACAGCAAAGAGACAGTGAAAGGCGGCGACCGAAGCCCTGATTTTATTTATTTATTTATTTTTTTTTGTCATCATCCACCAAGTAAGATGATAATATACTGTAATTTGCGTCTGAGTGTTTGTCTGTGTGTGTTTGTGTCTGTGTGCGTCTGTGTGTGTTTGTGCCTATGTGTATGTGTGTGTATTCCTGAGTATGTGTGTGTGTGTCTGTCTGTTACCAAACCATCTCAAAATAAAGTGGGCAAACTGTATTCAAACTCTGTGGGCAATCTTCTTGTGGCTTGAACTGAATAGATTTGGATGAAGCTGCGATATGCCTCCAATTCCCAGAGGATTAGTGCTCTAAAGTAGTTTTTTAGTGGTCGCGGGTGATACACATTTGTGGGCAAATGCCTTAGCTGTCATTCTGAATCAGTTATTTCCCAGCCTGTTGTTTTCTTTGTCCATCTGTTGTCAAGTCTTCTGTAAATATAGCCCGCCAACTGTCATTTCTTTTTTTTTTTAATGATTTTATTGTCTTCTAAGCCTGTTTGTTGCCAAATCCAGGCTGATTCTCTCCCTTCTCTTAAATTGAGACCTACCGTCTGTCTTCCCATACCTCTCTGGGCACTTCTTAACTTTCCTTCCGGTAGTTCAGTCATTGTCCATGGCCCTGACCCATAAGTCATTACAGGGAAAACGCACTAGTTAAGAACTTCCACATTAAACACAAAGGTAAAGTGCCCTTTAATATGCTAGTTTGTCTACCAGACGCACTGCAGCCCAGCTTTATGTGTCTACTAATTGCCGGTTTGATTGACGGGTTAGTCTCTACGAGTTGCCGTAGGTATACAGACTCGTCAACTGACTCTAATACTTGTAAATCCTAAAACTAATGCTAAAATTTATTTTTTCAATGTCAGCCTGGTTATTAAATATGCATTTTTTTTTCCTTACTCATCTTCAATTCAACGCAAAGAACTTCTTTGTTTACATCTATCAACTATTGCAGTTGTCCACCTGACTCGCTAAACAGAACCACGGTATGTCATCTCCAAACCTGAGGTTACTCAAATATTCATCTCCTATTTAAATTCCTCAAATTACTCAAGTTAAGCTTCCAAATATATTTCTGAAAATGCAGTAAACAATTTTGATGAAATTGGAACCCCCTAGCTTACACTTTTTTTACTAAGTTTTTTTGCGGAATCTGCATGGAGCTAATGATCACTGTTCCGCGTTTGTATAATTATGTCTTCTAATACTGTACAGTAGATCTCATCTACAGCTTGTCTACGAATTGCACTCAATACAGCTGCTGTTTCTACCGAATCGAAAGATTTTCTTAATCAATGAAGGCCATACACAAACGTTCCCTGTACTCATTTATCTTCCCAGCTACTTAATTTTCTGCATATGTGTGGTCAATGGTTGAAAATCCACTTCGAAAGCATGCTTCTTCCCTACTCTGGTTAGAGTCTAGCGCGTCTGAATTTCTAATGATTATAATTTTTATGAATTGTTTGTACATAACTGACAACAGGCTAGTTTGGTCGGTAGTTTTTAAGATCTGTCAAGTCTCATTTCATATGTACTTAATTAGTACTGCATTTTCCAGGCCATTGAGACTTCTTTGAGCTATTTCATAAAGAGTTTTTATAGTTTATCCATGGCATTCATTCTTGCATCTTTTAATAAATCTATTGTGATACCATCTTTTTCTGATGCTGTATCTCTTTTCATACTTTTCAGAGCGGATTTTGTCACTTCTGTAGTTATGGTTGGAATTTCTGCAGATTTTGGGTCTTCATCAACGCGCGGTCTGTCATTTCACTTGTACAAACAACCATCTAATTCTTCCACCATTTTGATAATTTCGTCTCTATTATGTGTTATTTCACCATCTGGTTTTTTCAAAGCACTTATCTGAGTTTCTCCTCTCCTTAGTCTCTTCCCTGCTGTTTTTACGCTAGTTCCTGAGATTAAGGCTTCGTTTATTTTCTGTATGTTGACTTTCGGTACTTCCTGCTTCTTCTTATTTTATTGCTTCTATTTATCTCTTGTAGATTTTGAAACATTTCTGCATTAATAGTTTCGTTTCGCTTGAGAGTTTACTATTCTTTTGCTTCACGCCTTCCCAACTATTGCAAATGCTGGTTCCTTCAGTATTTTGGATAAGTCGTCATTTATTTGTTAACCACTGAGGCTTTCTTCATTGTTTAGAACTGAATACTTGTTAAGGATGTTGATACTAAATACAGCTTCCTTATTACGCAAGTTAGTTAACCCTCAACATTTGGATAACGAGGCACACGTGATGACTGAGAGATTCTAATCCTTTTGGGTCACGAGGTATCACGCAACTATTGGTATGATACGCAGTAATTTGAAGAGCGCCACCATGAATATGGTGCCATTTAGCCTCTGTCATCTCATTGCAGTCACCTGAGCGCATATCGGACAGTCAGTCACGTGCTTGCATCTGTACTGAAAATTATACAAACTGGCATCATTCGATTCCTTGGCTGCCTCTGTTTTTTTCTTCGCGTACAGATAGTCATCCAGTCATACTGGCATTGATAAATAATTCGGCAACTCGCAGTTTTGCTCGAGAACAGATGAAACAATTTGGTTGATGAAACCAAAAAATCATCGAAGAAGCCGTATTTTGACTTTAAACCAACCTAAACCTAACCAACTTCGGCCGAACCTAACGTTAACCCACCATAAGAAAATTTGTTTGCGGGGATGAAGAAGTGTGCGACGGTGCCATGTGTTCTCTCGAGGCACTCGATCCGATGTTGCTAATATGACTGGATAAGCAAGTATCCCATGAAAAAAAAAAAAAAAAATGCTGCTCACCCAGCAGGAGAAGCGCACCATCTCCATCCCCATCAAATCCCCCACCACACCTGCCAACGAGCCCAAAAAAGGGGCTTAGTGGTAGTGCCGTAGGGCGTGAATTGGACATAGTAGTCTCTTATCTGTTGAGCCATAAGTTGTCATCGACAGACGAGACGTTCCCGGGGAGAACTTGATGCCACCCTGACTCCTCTCGTCTGGCACGATGCCTGGCCATCCTACATACTCTCCTCTCATACGATTCTATTCCTGGAAGAAAGTTTATCCCCGCCCCGGAGGAGCTCGGGGATGGGTATTGTTTTCACTCGGAGTCTGTTTGTTTGTTTCCTTATCTGTCTGACTTTCCGTCTGTCTGCCCGTCTTTTTACAACTTTACGCGAACACTACAGGAGTGATTTTGCTAAATTTCTGGGATGATGGAGTATGACCTTCTGACCACCAGATTATATTTTCGGCCAGATTGGGCCAAGGCCCAGGCTGTAAGTCCAATATATATATATATATATATATATATATATATATATATATATATATATATATATATATATAAATCGTTTTTTCGCCATAACTCCTTCTGATTCGTCATATTGACATGAAAGCAAAACCCAAAGGTGTATCTTTCAAATCTGCATCCTACAGTACAACACGCCTCATTACAACAGGGGAGGTCACCCCAGGTTAGCGGTAAGGGAGGTCAGTGTCAGGTGGGTGGGGGCTAAAATTTCAAATGAACATAAAATCGGCAATTTTCACCCGATTTACTCCAAATCTGATATGTGACATCTTTGACTAGATATCGTGTTGTATTTATACGTCAACACTAAAATGACCGCAGGGGACGGGTTTGCTGTGCCTTGGCACCGCTTGTTGTTTTTTTGTTTTTTTCCCTCCTTACGGTGTAAACAGTGTACGAAAGTGACGTCTGTAAATAGTTTACGACAGTCAAGTTAGAAGATATTGTGTGCAAGTGACATACAAGTAGCAAGTCATATCCAAAGAAAGTGAGTGCAGTGACGTGTCGTTCAGGAAAGTGACGTGGTAGAATTATGTGTGTGGTGGTGGCGTTGATCTGTTTACGACAGAGACCTGTAAATTTATGAAGGTGATGTTTGTTTATAGTACTTGTAAATACTTATTTTAAAAAAATAAGCTTTCATATAAAAGGATAAATGATTTCTAAAGCAACGAGCTTGGATGGAAAATAACCACTAGTTGATTTGATATTTTCATGCTTCAGAGTAAGAACTAAGAATAAGAAACTTATGAAAAAAGAAAAATAAATAAATGTTTAGTATAGTAAGCGATAAGAGCATATAGTTCTAATTGCGAATTAGGTGAACACACACACACACACACACACACACACACACACACACACACACACACACACACACACATATACACTATATATATATATATATATATATATATATATATATATATATATATAGATAGATAGATAGATAGATAGATAGATATTTTTTTATGCGAGGAAGAAGGAACCAAAGGCCACGAGCCCGCAATTATTCTTCCGTCCAAGAAAGAAACAAAATACAAGAGAGAGCCAAATTCAAGATCAGATCATTCGAGATGCCTGGACACACTGCGTTTGAAAGACTGGAGATCATAGAAGCAGGAAATACAGACAGAGGGAGACAGTTCCAGAGTTGACCTGTTGCATAAATGAAAGACTGGGAGTAACGGTTAACTCTTGCATTAGAGAGTTGGACAGAAAAGGGATGAGAGTTTGCTGCTAGACGGGTGCAACGCGCCCGTCATAGAGAAGGAAGAATGCATGCAGACAGTTCAAAGGTGCAGTGACCATTGAAGTAGCGATAGAAAGGAGATAAAGATGCAACAGTGCGACAAAGAGACAGAGATTGAAGGGAGTCAGTAAGAGGAGGAGAGTTAATGAGACGAAAAGCCTTTGACTCCACCCTATTGAGAAGAGTTGTATGTGGGGAGCCTCCCCACACATGAGAGTTGTACTCCCCTGTATAGAGTCAACAATTGTGCAGGGGTAAAGAAGGAACGGAGTCGGCTTAGCACACATAATCTCTTGGAAGCAGATTTTACAAGAGATATAATATTATCTTTCCAAGATAAGTCCCGAGTAAATGAAACCCCAAGCATGTTCAAGGATGATGCAGGATTAAGCTGAATATTATTAAACATTAGTGGGTATACCTGCAGAATATTTTGTCGGGTTGATAGGTGCAAAAACTGAGTCTTTGAAGCATTAAAAACAACCGGATTATTTTTACCCTAGTCAGAGATACGAACCAAGTCAGACATTAGGTGTGCCATAGCCTCGTCCCTTGTTTATTGAAGTAACTGCTGGGATGGACGTTGCGGGAACTGAATGGATAGGTGAAGGGTGGAGTCATCAGCGTATGAGTGGATAGGGTTTGATGTACAGCTTAGGTCATTGATGAATAAAAGGAAGAGAGTTGGTGATACGACAGAGCCCTGAGGAACACCACTGTTGATAGATCTAGGAGAAGAACGATGGCCGTCTACAACAGCCGCTATAGAAAGACCAGAAAGGAAGCTAGAGATGAAGGCACAGATAGAAGGATAGAAACCGTAAGAGGGCAGTTTGGAAATTAAAGATTTATGCCAGACTCGATCGAAAGCCTTTGAGATGTGAAGTGCAATGGCAAAGCTTTCGCCAAAGTCCCGAAAGGAGGATGACCAGGAGTCTGAAAGGTAGGTGAGAAGATCGCCAGTGGAGCGTCCCTGACGGAACCCATACTGACGATCAGAAAGAAGGTTGTGATAGGAGAGGTGCTTTAAAATTTTTCTATTAAGAATTGACTCGAAAACTTTTGAGATACAGGATGTTAAAGCACTTGGACGATAGTTAGAGGGTTGGGAATGGTCACCCTTCTTTGGGACTGGCTGAATGAGAGCAAACTTTCAGCAAGAAGGAAAGGTAGAGTTGATAGACAAAGGCGAAAGAGTGCCTAGGCAGGGTGTCAACACAGAAGCACAGTTCTTGAGAACAACAGGAGGGACTCCATCAGGCCCATATGCCTTGTTACTACTGAGGCCAGTGATGGCAGAAAATACATCAGCTAAAGAAATTTTAATGTCAGCCATGAGGAAGTCAGAGAGGGGAAGTGATGGAGGAACAGCACCGGAATCGTCTAATGTGGAATTGGAGGAGAAAGTCTGCGGAAGAGATCTGCTTTATCAGTAGAAGAAATAGCTACAGAGCCATCAGAGTAGAAAAGAGGAGGGAAGGATGATGAAATAAAGTTGTTAGAAAGGTTTTTGGCAAGGTGCCAGAAGGAGCGGAAAGAATTCGAGTTGGAGAGTTGAGAGCATTTAGTATAGATGAAATTATTTTTAGCAGAGCGAAAAACAGACTTAGCACGATTCCGGGCAGAAACGTACAAAAGATGTCATTCAAGGGTGGGTTGGCTCTGGTACCTTTTATAGGCCCTCTCCTTGTTGCGGACAGCATTAGAACAAGCGTGATTAAACCAAGGCTTTCTTGCATTAGTCAGAGGATATGAGAAAGGAATGTATGCTTCCATGCCCGAAAGAATAACCTTCGTAATGCACAAGGCACACCCAGATGGCTCCCGGCCATGGAAGCAGTAATCATTCCAGGGAAAATCAAAGAAGTACTGCCTGAGGGCCTCCCAATCCGCGGCTCCAAAATACCACAGACGTCGTTTTTTTGGAGGGTCCACAGGCTGTACTGGAGCGATAGGACAGATTAAAGTAATAAGGTTGTGATCGGAGGAGCCCAACGGAGAGAAAAGATTAACAGTGTAAGCAGAAGGATTAGTAGTAAGGAAGAGGTCAAGTATGTTGGGGCTCTCTCCAAGGCGGTCAGGGATAGGGGTAGGGTGCTGTACAAGCTGCTCTAAGTCATTAAGGATAGAAAAGTGTAAGCTAGTTCACCAGTTGAATCAGTGAAAGGAGAGGAGAGCCGAAGGTGATGGTGAACATTGAAATCTCCTAGAATGGAGATTTCAGAGAAAGGAGAAATGGACAGAATGTGTTCCATCATAGAAGTAAGACAGTCAAAGAATTTTTGATAGTCAGTAGAATTAGGAGATAAGTAAACAGCGCAGATATGTTTAGTCAGAGAATGACAGGAAAGCGAAAGCCAGAGTGTAGAGAATTCAGAAGAGTCGAGTTCAGGAACACGAGAACAAGATAGGTCGTTGCGTACATATACGCAACATCCACCTTTGGCTTTGAAATGAGTATAAAGTAGGAGGATACAGAAAAGGGTTTGCTGTCAGTTGCCTCAGACAGCTGAGTCTCAGTTAGAAAAAGGTGAGGTTTACGGAAGGAGAGGTGGTGCTCAACAGAGCGAAAGTTAGAGGAAAGGCCGCGAATGTTGCAGAAATGAAGAAGAAGAGAGTCAGACAGTGGTTCCAGGCAGCTCAAGTCGTCACCGGGAGAGGGGCGGAAGGTGGGGGCATTTATGGTCCCCCCCCCCCGGGGACTCCAGGGCTACGTGTAGTGCTGCCATGACTTTTTTTTTTAATTTTGGAAAAGGAAGTGTAGTGTGTACCGTGCATTTAGTTTGGTGTTGATAGTTAGAGAAACTTGTATTGGAGAGCATGCTAGCCTACTCTCTGTGTTACCGAGACACTGAAAAAGGTCAGCAAAGGGGGACGGTCGGGACCTAATCCCGAGGGCTGATGAAGCGGGAGCTCCAGCTCTCCCTGTCATCAGCTTTCCATCCACCTTTGGAGTACTGCCCTGCTCGACTGTTGCTACAGTCTGGCATGTATTTATTTTTACGACAGTGGGTGAGCATATATATATATATATATATATTGCCAGTGGCATGTATTTATTTTTACGACAGTGCGTGCGCATATTTTGTATCCTTTACTACAATGACGTCTGCATGTAGTATATATATATATATATATATATATATATATATTTTTTTTTTTTTTTTTTTTTAAAGAAAAACATGGCTTTCATATAAGTGGACAAACGATTTTTTCAATAACGAGCTTGGATAGAAATTAATTGCTAGTTCATCATGCTATTTTCATAGAAAAAAAAATAAGAAATTTACCGATAAATTAGTGTTTAGCACAGTAAGTGATAAGTGCACTAATTTATTATAGTGAATAAGGTGAAAAATCTATGTATGTTCTACGACAGATATTATATTTTTTTCGACAGTGGATGTATTATAGTGTTTGTAAATATTTATTTTTGCAATAATAAGCCATACCGTATTTATGTCGATAAATGCTTTTTTTTTTTTTTTTCATTAATGAGCGTGGATAGAAAGTAACTGCCTGTTCATAAGTTATTTTCATAGATCGGAAACCAAAAAAATGATTTTAGGAAAAGTCGGGGATTTTGCTTTAGGGATAATATATTCGTGGAGGAAGTTGAGAGACGGAAGACAGAGTTATGTGTTGAGAGAAAGAGAAAGATGAAAAGGATAAGAGAGAGTAAGAAGCGAGTGGATGAGGAATTTTGAAGGAATTTGAGTGTAAATTGGAGGGAATACAAGAAAATGTTCTGGAAAGAGTTAAAGAGAGTTAGACATGCAGAGAAAGATGAATATAGGAGATTTGTAGTGAAGAAGTGAGAAAAAGTGAGCAGATGGAGAGAACACTTTCAGGAACTGTTGAACATAGAAAATGAAAGTAATGCGAGTACAAATGACTGGGAAATGCCTAGGAGAAGGAGGGTTGTGAGAAGAGAGGAAGAAATCAGAAGGATGGAAGTTGTGGAAGCTATGAAGAAAGTCAAAATGGGGAAAGCCCCAGGAATTGATGAAGTGTGTGGTGAAATGCTGGAGCATGGGGGAGAGATAGTAGTAGAATGGATGTTGAAGATATGAAGATCGGCCGAAGAAGAAGGTAAAGTTCCGGGGGATTGAAAAAAGAAAGAAAGAAAAAAAAGAGTATGGCAATCACAAGAGCATTTGTCTTTTTAGTGTTTTGGAAAAGTATATGGTAGGATACTTAATGACAGAGTTAGGGAAATAACAGAGAAGTTGGAGAAGAATAGGAAGGTTTTAGGGATGGAAGAGTTTGTGATCAGATATTCATTCTTAAGTCTTTGGTGGATAAGTTTCTGGAGAAGGAAAGAGGTTGTATGCGGCCTTCATAGATTTGGAGAAGGAATATGATAGGGTGGATAGACAAGGAATGTGGAAAGTATTAAGAATATATGGAGTAAATGGGAAGTTGCTGAATGCCGTGAAGAGTATCTATGAGGGTGCTAATGCTGCAGTGTGTGTGGACAGTGAACTTAGTGAATATTTCTATTTGAATGTTGTTTTGAAACAGAGATGTATCATGTCTCCATGGCTGTTCAATCTGTGTATGTATGGGGTTATAAATGAGATACAAAGTAGGGAAGTGGATGTTGGAGTGGCCCTAATGAAAGAGGGCAGAGGTTGGAAACTCCCTGTACTGCTGTTTGCAGATTATGCTGTGTTGTTATGTGACGAGGAAGGGGCGCTGCAAATCATGGTGGATGAGTTTGGAAGAGTGTGTAAGAAACGGAAACTTAAGATGAATGTAGAAAAGAGTAAAGTTACGGTATGGTCTTCGAGAGAAATGAAGTCACTGAATGTACAGTGAGGTTGGATGAGGAGGAAATGGAAAGTGTGTGTTTTTGAGTACTTGGGTAGAGTGATGAGTAAGGATGGAAGTTTAGAGGGTGAAATGCTTGAAAGGTACGACAAGGAAGAAAGGTTGCTGGTTCTTTGAAAGCAGTGATAAGAAACAGGGAAGGGAGCATAGAAGTAAAGAAGTCGCTGCATGACAGTATTGTGGTACCAACTCTGACATATGGAAGTGAAGCTTGGACCTTGTTGGAGGGGCACAAGTCAAGCGTGAGAGCAGTAGAAATGAGTAATTTGAGAGGAGCATGTGGAGTCACATGGAGAGACACACTGACAAATGAGGAAGTGAAGGAGTGTTGTGGTGTGGATGTGGATGAGATAGAAAGCGTTAGGAGAAATACACAGTGGTGGTTGGGCCATATGGAGAGGATGGAGAGCTAGAGACTGACAAGGAGAATGTATGTGAATGAGTTGGAGAAGGGTAGAGTGAGGGGGAGACCAAGGATGAGATGGAGGGATGGAGTGGAGAGGTATATGAGAGAGGGGGATGTGAGCTGGGAGTAGGGCAGCGATATGGCGGGGGACAGTGCGACATGGAGGCGGTTAGTTTGTGGCCACTCCTTACCGGATTAAGGCGTCTGGCAGTAGATAGATAGATAGATAGGCACATTATCCTCTGCACACCATCGGGTGCAGTGTCACTCTAGAATGGCTTGAAAGCGGTCGGAGTGGTACGCGCCATACGTACGGGGAAAATGAAATTGGCATCACGATTGGGGAAATGTGTGGGGAAGCAGCAAAGCACTGTAAACAAGCGGCGTGCGCGGCAATCAGGCAAGGCTACAGTACAACCTCTCTGTGCAGAAAAAAGTTACCTTTTTATTTAAATCGATACTCCACAGCGATTCACCTAGCGGTTGGAAGCATTGTCTTGTAGTGGAAAGAGGAAATTTTGGTGACTATTTTTTGTAGTTAAGAGATTGTTCTATTGGCATGGAAAGTTGATGAGATGTGAGTGTGTGAAAATGGCTGAGCGGATTATATTCTAGTAATAAGGTTAAGATGAAAGAGGGAGGAACAAGTTATGTCACCTCTGTGTGGGTGGTGACAAGATTGTTTCTGCCATTGTGCCTTTGTAAGTATTATTTAGTTATTTTTTCCATAACATAAAAAAAACTGGCATTGTTATGCGTACATGCGTGCGTGTGTGCCTGTATGTGTGTGTGTGTGTGTGTGTGTGTGTGTGTGTGTGTGTGTGTGTGTGTGTGTGTGTGTGTGTGTGTGTGTGTGTTTACCTAATTGTTCTTACCTAATTGTATCTTTACAGGAATGAGTCAAGCTTGTACTGTCCCGTGTAATAAACCATTTTCATCAAACATATCCTTAAATTATGAATAGTGTTGACACACACTACTTCATTCGGTAATGCATTCCACTGATGAATTGCCCTATTTGGGAAACTCAATTTCCATACGTCTTTATGACCTCTTTTTTTATGTAATTTTTTTCAGTGTCCTCTTGTTAATGCTTCCCCATAGGCTATATATTCATTGATGTCTATTTTCTCTTTCCCTGAGATGCATTTATATGGCATTATCATGTCTCCTCTTTCCTTCTCTCCTGTACTGTTGGTAGATTAATTTTTTCCTAGTCTTCCTTCATAGGTTAGATCCCTTGAGCTTGGTACTCATCTTGTAGGTGCCCTTTATACTTTTTGAATCTTATCCATGTGTTTTTTAAGGTGAGGATTCCAGACTACTGATGCAAACTCCAGGGTTGGTCTGATGAATGATGTTATCTTTCTCAGCATGTCTACATTTATGTATGTGAATGCTATTCTCATATTAGCAAGAAGTGTATACAACTATACATGTTATGTTCCTTCTCGCCGATGTGGTCAGCAGGAGATAGTCTGTTATTGATAATCACTCCTATGTCCTCCCTTTCTGATATGTGTAGGGTTGAACTTCCTAACTCATAATCCCAGTCTGGTCTTTTTTCACTTTTACCAAACTTAATTACATGACACTTGTCCACATTAAAGACCATCTGCCATTTATTGCTCCATTCATGAAGTTTATTTAATTCTTCTTGTAGCTCTCTGCAGGCATCTGTATTAGCAATTTTCCTTTGTATGTTTTGCATCATCAGCAAACATATTTAGATAGCTTCCATTTCCAATGTTACTGTCTATGTCATTTATATATACTAAAAACAGATTTGGTGCCATCACTAAGCCCTAGTCACTTCCCTCCATGATGAGTAATTTCCCCTTAGTACTGTTCCTGTTTCCCTTTTTCTGAGAAAATCCTGCATCCAACAGTACAGGTTGCTTTGGATTCCTCCTTGATGGTACAGCCTCTGTATTTGGTGCGGTTCTCTGTCAAATGCTTTCTGGAAATCTAAATAGATACTGTCCACCCATCCTTCTCTTTTCTGTAATGTTCCTGTAACTGTATCATAGTACTGTTGCTTAATAGATTAGTAACACATGATTTTCCCTTTCTAAAACCGAACTGCCTTTCTGTTATCATACTGTGATCATCTAGATGGTTTACCCAGACTTTTCTTATCAACATTTCTAGTATCTTACAACACTGGTCAGTGATACTGGTCGGTAGTTGAGTGGATTCTTTCTATTCCCTTTCTTAAACAGGGGAACAATGTTTGCTTTCTTCCAAATATCAAGTAATTTACCTTTACCTAAAGATTCCTTGAATATTACATATAATGGTCTGCTTAACTCCTCTACACATTCATATAGCACCCAACCTGAAATTTCGCCAGGATCATATGTTTTTCCTTTGACTAATTTACTTAACTCTTCCTGTACTTCTTTATCTTATATTTGTATATCTGGTAATATGTGTGGGCATGCATGGTCCATATCATCTCTTTCAAAATAATTTTCTTCTGTAAAAACTGATTCCTCCTGTGGCGGAGGGGACACAGTCTGGCCGCAAGATGGGGTGGTACCACTACTCTGCGGCCAGGTTGTGTTAGGAAGAATTCTGCCATCGTATTCCCTGCGTGTCGTAAAAGGCGACTAAAAGGGGCTGGGTGAGGGAACTAGGAACCCTCTCCTCTGTTTTTTTAGTTCTTAAAAAGAGACAGGCCTTAGAAAGGGATGGGGGATTGAGTTATCCCGGTACTCTGAAGACTGGGTCTATGAATGTGCGTGGATGTATTACGATTGAGGCTAAAAGGGAGGAAATTGGGAGAATGTTTGTGAGAAGAGAATTGGATGTGTCAGCTTTGAGTGCAACGAAGATGAAAGGGAAAGGTGAGTCTAAGTTTGGAAGTATGAATGGAAGATTGTCGGGTGTTGACAGAGGAAGGGCAAGAGAAGGTGTGGCCTTGTTAGTGAGCCCGGAAGTACAGCAGTGGGTGACTGAATGGAAGGAAGTCTTACAGTAAGTTTGTAGCTTCTTGTAGTGTGTTTTGTAGATCAGTTATAAATATATTTGACTCGTGGACGAGCGGTTGTTATACGTGAGTAGTTTTGTAAGTAGATAATCTTCGTTCCCTTTGTCATGCATTGACAGGAAAGGTAAAGATTAGTATGGGACTCTTTTTATTTGTCTTGGAAATATTAACAAAGTCTCTCACACACGAGTGAAGTATAAAGTAGAGTCCCGTGAGCTACCTCTCTCTCTCTCTCTCTCTCTCTCATGTTGCTAGCCTCCTTCTCCCTACTACCTGTCGGTTCTATGGCCTGTCTCCTTCTGAGGTGATATTCCTACATTCTTGTGTAACAGGGGTCGTGTCACGTGTGCTCTACTGTCGTGGAAGCTTCTAGAATACTGTATGTCTGTGTGTATATACTGCTTCCGGTGCACGATCAACATTCCTTCACTTAAAGAGTTGCAAGCTAATTTCCCGTTTCCACACCTTGTCTGGTGCTCTGTTTATCTATCTATCTATCTATCCATCATGCTTTCTGTTATGATTTGTATTTATAATATGGAGTCCTGACAGAAGTGTCATCGAGACAGATGTGGGTGAAAGCGAAATTTGAACGTGAGTGCATATGGGCCTGGTAGCGAAAGGGATGAAGATGAGAGGGAGTCTTTCTGAAATGATGTTGATGAGTGTCTGCAGAGTTTTGGAGCAAAAGTGAATGTGGTAATGATGGGAGATCTAAATGCTAGAGTGGGAAGTGTAGCAGTTGAAGGTATTCGTGGTATGCATGGTGTGCATGGAAGAAATGAAAATGGGGAACGAATGATAGGGATGTGCGTTGAGTGAGAGATGGTGATTGGAAATATCTTGTTTGAGAAGAAAGATATTATAAGCATACATGGGTGAAATAGGAGGGTGGAAGGGTTGTTGACAGAGCATTGATGGACTAGGTTGTTGTGTCCAGGAATGTAAGACGAAGGTTGTTGGATGTGAGACTTTTGAGAGGGGAGGGTGGAGGTATGTCTGACCACTACCTGGTGGAGGGAAAGTTGGGTGTGGGTAAGAGATGGGTGAGAGGTAGGAGAGCTAGATGTGGCAGGGAAGTTTTAAAAGTGAGTTGGATAAAAGAGAGAAAATGATAGAGCATCAGGAGAAATTGAAAGATGAGTGGAACGCAGTGAAAGATCAGGAGAGTGACAGTGTGGAGGAGGAATGGCAGTTGTTTAAGAGTGCTGTGGTGGGGTAAGAGTATGTGGTGTGAGACGAGTGGGTGGTGGTGTAAGAAAGGGAAATGAATGGTGGTGCGAGCAAGTAAGTATGGCTGTGGCTGAGAAGAGACGTGCATATGAAGTGTGGCTGCAGAGAAAGGATGAGGTGTCATATGAGAGGTATAAGGAAAAGGAGAATAGAGCGAGAAGGGTTGTGCGTGATGCTAAAGTGGCAGTAGATGAGAGGTGGGGTTGGCGGTTGACTGAGAATTTTCAACAGAAGAAGAAAATGTTTTGGAAGGAGGTGAAAAGGGTGCAAAAGGGAGAGTCTGGGAAGAAGAGCTAGTAAAAGCAGAGCATGGAAGGATGTTAATTGAGATGGATGCAGTAAGGAAGAGATGGGTGGAGTATTTTGAAAGATTGTTGAATGTAGAAGAGGAAAGGGAGGCTGAGATTGTGGCAGATGGAAGGGTGCAGGAATAAATGTGTTGGGAGAGTTGAATGATTCTTTGATCACAATGGAGGAAGTGCAGGAGGCAGTAAAAGAGATGAAAACAGGGAAAGCTGCAGGTATGGATGGGTGTGCTGTGGAATGCCTGACAGGTGGTGGAGCGACTATTGTTGACTGGTTAGTAAGATTGTTGAATGTGTGCTTTGTGCAAGGTATGGTGCCAGTTGACTGGGCAAGTGCTTGTGTGGTCCCGGTGTGTCCTCACTGCCAAGTAACAAAGAGCAGGTGAGGACACAGAATGTTAGACGTTATGGATTGTAGTAGTATTAGAACATACTTAGCCTAAATAATCACTGATGTTCAGCATATTCACACACAACCGTATTATATGCCTGTAAGTATGCTTTAGAAACACCCTATTTCATGTTAGGTTACCTGGGTCCAATTGGACCCACTATTACTCGCCACCACATAACAAAGAGCAGGTGAGGACAGGAACGTGTGACTTCACCGACGTCTGGACCAACAATTATGGTTGGCCTATTGGGGGTTACTGAATTCACAATAGTGGTCGAGGTCGTGACATCGGTGCAGATTCAATGGGATCATAAAGGTAAAATGGTAAAACAAAAATAAGCCACACACAAACTCTTAGACGTTATGGATAGTGGTATCAGAACATACTTAGCCTAAATACTCGTACAGTCACTGATGTTCAGTATATTCACACACAAGTGTACTATTTGCCTGTAAGTAAATGCTATAGAAATACCCTTCTACTTCATATAAGGTTACGTGGGTCCAATTGGACCCACGACTACTCCCTGCCAGGTGAAAAGAGCAGGTGAGGACAGGAACATGTGACTCCATCGACGTCTGAGCCAACAATTATGGTTGGCAGTCTGGGGAACACCAAATTCGCAATAGCGTGCAACTATTATCCGGGAGCTTCACTCCCTGCTCAGGCGTGACTCCAACTGGGACTAGAGATAGCTATCTAGGGTTAATATAATTCTTTCAGATTTCTCTCCCATTCTATGTAGTAATGTTCTTAAACTCTGAATTGTACCTTCTTCCAGGTCTTCATATTCGCCTCTTTCCCAAGTGTTTGTTTTGGGTGGCATATATAAATTTGCCACAGTTACATTCTCTTCAGACGTGTTAATCTCTAATGCAATCAGTTCTACATGTGAGGGTATATCGACAGTAGTTCTGTTTCTTTGATTTGTAGATTTTTCTTTGTTAAAATTATAATTCCTCCTCCATTTCTTAAATTTCTGTCTATTCTCCATATACTGTATTTCTCAAAGTTTAGGGTATCGTTTCATATATTTGGGGTTAATTTTGTTTCAGTTAGGCATATTATATGCATTTCCTTTTCTTTGGTATAATCTTTCATCTCTAATAATTTAGACATCATTCCATCTACATTTGAGTACATCTTGTTTACATACTTGCCATAGCTTCAGACTACTACCTGTGTGTGTGTGTGTGTGTGTGTGTCTAAACATTACAGAAGCATGGAGGAATAGCCAGTGAGTTAACCTAATGTTTTTTTGAGAACAATACGTCGAAGGTCACTATAACGGGTCTAGGTCAATTGACTGACTTAGCAAAATCAATTTGAACATGTTTTATCCTAGTTTTACCAAGATCAGGGGAGATTATAGGAGTAATACAAGAATCAACTGACTCAGTTTTGAGCCTGTCAAAAGTCAAGGTCAAAGGGTAAGGTCAAACACCAACACCTGGAGGTTCTTGCTAACAGATTAATTCAGAGATTCGTCCGACTTTAATTAAGCCAGGGGGAAGGGTGGAAGGTCTATCAAGGAGGAAACCTGTTGTTTTTAGAACAATAGGTCGAATATCAGTACGATATAAAATATCAAATAAGCAATTTTTATCCGAATTAGAACAAGCTGTGTGGAAGTGTTGAGGATGAGAATAAGGCAAGAGTAGTGGTATGGTAGTAATGGTAGTAGAGTAATCCCAGCCTTTCTGGTCAGGCAGCCCCATCAACCACAGGCAGGCAGTCATGCCTGCTACGTCCATCCCGTGCAGTGAACCGATGCTTTCCTGGGAAGAGTGTCGAGCTTTGGTTCCTGCAGGGGTATCGCATTTGCGTCTCTACCCAGTTAACAGTGGCATGATAGTAGGCTAATCATCACCTCGTTATTTGGTTAAATGGATGCCACTGAGGGTTATAAAATGTACTCACCTAAGTAGTAAGCAGTATTCCAAGTGAGTGAATGATGGTTGCCATCACCTGTCACTTAGCTTCGAGTATAATCAATTGGTTTTCAGAACAACTATTCAAAGGTCAAGGTCAAAACTCAGTTTTGATCTGATTTAAACCAAACTTGATGGAACTGTTAAGGGTCAAGCAAGAATGAAGGGATTCAATACTGGGAACAATTAATCAAAGGTAAATATCACATGGATAGAACAAATTCGACCCATGTGTCTGTGAGTGACCAAAATAACGAAGTTTTAATTTGATCTGGATCAATCTAGGCAGATGAGTTAGGATGATTCACGAGGTTGAACTATTGTTTTTGAGAACATTTGGTCAAATACCAAGGTCATATGGAAAGGTAAGCTTGAGCACCCTTTTCCAATGTAAACAAATCTTTGTGGAAGGGTTCAGATAAAAATAAGCTACAGCTAGAATCGATTTTCAGAACAATTAGTAAGAAGTTAAGGTCTCAGGGAAAGGTACAATGTCACAGCACGGTCGCCAAGTCAACTGAAACAGTTTCATCTCGTATGAACCAAATTTGGTGGATGGGTAAAGGGTTAGGCAAAAATGTCATTCGATTTTTAGGGTAATCTGTCCAAGGTCAAGACCACAGAGCAAAGACAAATATCCGGCTCTTAGACCAGCTGTTGAGGGGGGTTGTTGCATTCTCTGAGGTCCTGTTTTACATAATCTCCTCTATTAGATGACATATTTTATTGGATTACTATTGCACCCATCATGCGATACTAATCAACGTAAGAAAGACTATGAACTGGAGTGGTTTGATATTGGTCTAGGTAATTCAATCACAACAACAGTTATATAAAATCGTGTGGTGGTTTTTTTAACTAGAATATTTTAAAAATCTTACTGAAGGGGAAATGTAATTTGTTATCTTAGTTATATGAAATATATTTTACTGGCTAAAATCTCGTTTCTTATTTCCAGAGAATACAACAAGCGACACCTGGAACTATACTCTGCCAAACCTTCTGGTACTTTTAGATGGCAGCGGAGAGAGTCGACCCCATGATCCCACGAACGTCACAGACAACTCGAGTACCACCGTATTGGGGGCTCTCACTCAGTTACCCACAACCACTCCCCCACCCATCAACAAACCAGTCTTCCCACTCAACATCACCCTCAGGAGTACCGCCAGGGCGATTTTCAGAAATCGACCTAACATGACAAGCGCCTTGGAGCCATTGTTATCTGACACTAGTCCTGTCGTTGGCTCTGGGACTCTCAGAGTGATTAGTCCTGCAACTCCTGAGCTTATGATGCCTGGCAATGAGTCGTTAGTCACCCTCGACGACACTTTCTGGCTAGGAGGGAATGGGAGTTTTAATGGAACTCTCCCTGGAAATGACACGACAGGAGGCCCTCTGCTTGACACTGTGGGCATGGTTGTTACCTCAGTCATTCTCGGTATCATAATTCTAACCACAGTCATTGGTAAGTTCTATTGCTTCTAAATGGAAAAATTATAATTCAAATGGAAATGTTGTTTATCAAGAAGATGCTTGGCCTTTATTCAGGTATGCCACCTATGTTTTATAGTCAACTAACACTGAACCCTTCATTAGGTACTCTCATAACTGATCGATTGCACTGCCAATCTATCAGTAGAATGAACAGGTACTATATTAAATTTTCAGTTTATCATTCAGTTCAGTCAAAAATAATTTTGTTGGTAATTATACCCCTTGTATCTTATACCCATGAGGCTGAACCCTGCATTTTACATGCATATAATTTATCTCATATCGCAAACTTTCCGCTAACACTGACACTTTCGCGCTTATAAATAAAATAAACACATACACACACACACACACACACACACACACACATATATATATATATATATATATATATATATATATATATATATATATATATATATATATATATTACGCATATGTAAAGTATAACTTGATAGTAATAAAAGATGAGTGGAATATCGAGCTTTCATCTCTTTTTGAAGGTATCTTCAGGGTAATAAGCAGTGAGCTATAATTCATATTATGTATCACACGTATCTGTGATACATTCATCATGCATATATCTATGTCTGTATGTGTCTGTTGATCTATCATTATTTTTAACTCTGTCAGTCTATCTATCTATCTACTTATCTGTGTCTATCTACCTACCTATGTATATGTAGATAGATAGATAGATAGATAGAAGATAGTAGGTAGGTAAACAGATATAATCTATCAATCCACAAAACTATCAACCTATCTAATTATTTATCTATTTATTTACTAACTTGAGGGAGAGAGGTAAACAGTGATATTGGCAGGTTATACCTCTTGTTCATTGCTAACCTCATTTGAACAATTGTTATATAGTTCACTTTCATGCTGGTAATTCCTATAGAGCAAAATAATTATGTAAATTTAGAGTATTTTTTTTTTTTTACAATCATCCAGCGTGTATAGACTCAATCCTCATTAATTCATAATCAAAGTCCACGTCCATATTTACTCGCATTCATGTCATTTCCAGTTCAGATCCTCTTCCCTACGATTTCTGCAGCGCAGTTGCACCTCACGTTTTTCAGTTAGGTAAATAAATCCATTATTTATGTAGAGAAATGCAAGCTAAGCTACCAAATTATTGATGAGCACAGCTGATCGATTTGATAAAGTATAAAATATTTCATTCCCTATTTTTCCATTACCCATAGACTACACACTTCATTCCAATGACGTGAATTTATATTTAAATTTTATATTCTTTATTGCACCAGGTGATTTTATTTTGCTTAAGAGAGACTTTGCAAATGGAGGGTTAGATATAGTTTTAATTAACCCCTCCAATAACAGAAATTTTACCGACGTTAAACAAAATAATCCAGACACGACAAGGTTAAAGTATACGTCATCGGACTGAAATTATTATTGCTAGAGCCTGGCCTGATAGATTATACGCCACTCGTTTAGTGTGGCTATACCCATCGAGTCTCCATATTTATAATACAAATCACACATAATGTCTTAACGCTTTTGAGATATCTTAAGGGAGGGCGCCTAACTCAGACCACATTAACACCAAACATACAGGATTATATGATCCACAGAGGAATACAGCTTCTTATAGTACTGCTGTGCCATAAGGCATTAAGTTTCATGACTTATTCATTGCTGTCCATATGTTACAATTGAGCTGCAAATGCCTTTATTTAGCACAATTTGGCCTCCTGTTAACGCGCTGCCCTTTCAAAGGTAATGTGTTCGTGATAGCTGCCATACTACTGGAGCGAAACCTACAACAGGTTGCCAACTTCCTGATAGTGTCTCTGGCCGTAGCGGACCTCATGGTAGCCTGTCTCGTCATGCCTCTCGGAGCCGTCTACGAGGTGAGTCTTCACAAGCCACATTCTTGCCACCACCATCCCTTAAATAACTCTTACGGTACCTACGTGGCTAAGGCTTAAGACCACGAAACTGTTCATGCATCTTCAACTTTTTTCTCCCGGTATATCATTTTGTTTTCACCTGATGTGGTTGGTCAAATTCAAAGTCATGGAAGTGGATGAGAGTTGCTTCTGAAGTAAGAATAAATCTCCAAGATTAGTAGTCAAATCAATCTTCCAGTTTGATTATACCTGGCAATCAACTGAGCTAAAAGGGATGGGAGCCGTGTTTTTGCGAGATTTAATAAAAATTATCTGCTTCGTCCTTCAACCGTTCCGTTTTGGTGTTCAGATGCTCTCTTGGACAGGAATCAGTTGATCTCGAGAAAAGGGCTTCAGTGGTGGGAGGTGCAAAATCTCGAGGGTTGAACTTACTGCTTTTTTTTTTTTTTAAATAAAAGAACAGAAGGAAAAACAAATGAATAAAATAGAAAATAATCCATACACCAGATTACTGGCGTCCTCCATTCATAAAATATCTATAAGAGTTAAACTTGAAGAGCTGTAGGTTGAAGTTTGAGGGTAAACAACTCCAGGGCAGCGAGTTCCAGGGAGATGCATTTCGGGGAATAAAAGAATTCTGATAGGCAGAAGTTCTACAATATGGCTGTGTGACACTCCAGTCATGAGAGTAACCAGAAGAACGTGCAGCACGAGGGAAGGCATGGAGAGGTGGCACAATGGGCACAACTTCCTTTGAGGATTTGCCATAAAAATATATGTAAAATAACGCAGTGAGGCAACATTCCTTCTTACTTGTAGCGGACGTAGTTTATTTATGATAGCAGGATTGTTAATCATTCCAACAGCTTTGTTCTGAATTTTGTCTAGTTGTTGTAGTGCAACGTCTCCACTTCCATTCCTCAAGGGTGAGTAATATTCAAGCTGAGAGGGCATATGAATCTTAAAATTGTAGCTAACTGTTCGTCAGTGAAGAAGTTACGGGCTCTGTGCAATAATCCAAGTTTCTTTGAGGCGGTTTTAGCAAGTGATCTGACATGAGAGGTCCAGCTGAGAGCATTGTTAAGTGAGACGCCGAGAATTTCAATATTTTTGGAGATGGAAATATTAGTAGCATTGAAGGTAATATACTAATCTGGCAAAATCTGTTTATTAGTAAATTGTATATATTTGGTTTTACTAGCATTAAATGAGACAAGGTTGTTTTGTCCCCATTCACTATCGTAGATAAGTCATGATTTATGGAGATGGCTGTACTAAGTTGTGAGTTAGAGATATTAGACTTTGTTACTGGGTGTTTGAGTGTGAATGAACTGTGAAATGTTGAGTCATCTGCATATGAATAGATGGGATTGTGGGTGACAGATGAAGGATCATTAATATGAACCAGGAACAGGGTTGTCGCCAAAACTGATCCTTGTGGCACGCCGACGTTAACTGAGTGGAAATTGGAGTATACATCATCTACTTTTACTCTTATTTTTCTGCCGCTGAGATATGAGGAAAGCAGAGAAATAAAAGACGTTAATCCATAGCAAGGTAGTCTGGACAGCAGGGAATGGTGCCACACTCTATCGAAGGCTTTAAAAATATCAAGGGCTACTGGATGAGTTTCTCTATGTTATTCAGTTGACTGATGGATGGTATGAGTCAGGAGATTGAGTATGTCAATGGTGGATCTTTCGTGGTAAATACCATATTCTCTATCATTAATTAAGTTGTTGGATTCAAGATGTTTAACTATGTGCTTATTAATTAATATTTCAAATAATTAACCAAGGGAAAATGTGACGGCTATTGGTCTGTAATCAGAGGGGTCAGAGGAACTTCCTTACTTTGGAATTGGGTGGATATTGGCTTCTTTCCAAGAATAAGGGAATGAAGAAGTACGTATGCATAATCTGAATAATTTAACTAGAACAGAGGCAAGTTTTGGGAACACTTTTTGAAAACAATGGGAGGAATTCCTTGTGTGCCTAGAGCTTTGTTGGTTGGTAAATCGTTTGTTGGTTGGTAAATTGTCTAGGATGGATTTTTCGTATCTAGTCTGTATTGTAATTGGAACAATTTCAGGAGAGTCAAGTTCTAGTACTGGGACGTTCTGGTTGACTTTCTTTATGGTAGAAGTTCTGGCAAATGTTCTCGCAAAGATGTTCGCTTTCCCACGAGGGTCATTTGTAATGTTCCCATCTGATGGTTTTGGTGGGGGAATGGATGATGACTTGTTAATATTATTATTGAAGGAATTCAGAGTTGACGAGAACATTCTATCATTAGGTCTGTTAAGTAGTTTTGATGATTTTGAAGAAAGTTTGATTTAGCTAGATTTATTACAGCTTTTGCATGGTTTCTAGCACTTTAAATTGAAAGAGTGATTCAGATTTTTTTAAAATTTTAAGTATGAGTTATATGCCAATGAATTTTGGGCCGTTGCTCTGGCACAGTTGCTCTCAAACTATTTTGGAGAGCTCGATCTTTTTGTTAACTGTTGACTTAGTATGAATAAATCCATGCCAACTAGTATTAAGTCATTAATGTGGGAGTGGGTAGAATTGACATCAACAGAGAAGAATGACTGCCATGGAATGTCAATAATATAATTTCTAAATCCATCCCAGTTTGCCCTATCAAAGTGCCATCGGGTCACCCAGACAGGTTCAGAACGGAGAGGTTTGGGGGAGCCAACTAATGAGGCTTTGATGAGATTGTGGTCAGAGGATCCAGATGGTGACAGTACTTCTATCCTGTACTGATCTGAATTATTTGTCAGGAATAGATCCGAGAGATGGGCATTATGGTCGGGATTATCTGGTATTCTGGATGGTTGCATTACCAATTGCGTGAGATTAAACGATTCTGCAAACAGCTCGCATTCTAGACCAGCACCGTCAGTCCTGGCAGAATTCAATAACCATTCAACATTATGTACGTTTAAATCACCTCAAAAGGCAATTTCGGTGCTAAGGGCAAGGTTAAAGTTACTCAACTCTGTGGATATGGAGTCAAATACACTGGGTTCTGAAGAAGCATTGGGGGAGCGATAGACTACACAGATATATGTGGTAATATTAAGATAATTTAGTTTATACAGTGAGAAATCAAAATAATTGAAGTTTAAAACAGTGTCAACTGCATATTCAGATTTGATTTAACAACAGGTGCCACCCCTGTTATGGAAATTTGTGAGGAGATGGTAACCAGGAAAACAAAATGATATTTCGGTAGAGGGAGAGGTTTATGGTTCTGTGAGGAACAGGGCCAGAGGGGATATGGACTGTAGGAAAAAATGAACTGAATTCAGATTGGCGCTGAGACCACGGATATTGGTGAAGAATAGGGCTGCACCTGCACTTTGCTGACGAGCATGAATGGAATTTGCAACAGTCGCTGCTGGCAGTCACATATTTGCTGAGCTATTCACCTCTACATCAGATGACCCTTACTTGGTTAAATACCAACGATGTTTGTATCAGATGTTCTTTGTTTTCATTTACATTTAAGACGCAAGCCACCTTGACGCCGAGCGAGGCAGCCCCTGACCTGCCTTGAAGACGACCAGGTTGGCGTCCTCCGACATGGTAACTGATGACGTCTCTTACTGTCAGGGCCTCCCAAGAACAGGAATATCGAATACCGCTCATCCGACCAAGTGATGACATCAAACACCAAAGTGAAGCAAGTCACACCTTGCTTTAAAAATCCTGCTAAAATCGGCTTTGGACACATGCGATAGATCTCTCATTGGTTTTTTTGGGAAAAAAAAAAAAAAATCAGCCTCACGAATCCGCAGCAGACAACAATGATGTCTTTATGTGGTCACAGTTTGTTGTTCTCAGTGTCGTATGCTTAGAGTTGACTAGACTAATTTTAAAATCTATAGAATAAAAAGCAGAGAGGCGACAGGATTTACTTTGTCGATACTACATTAAATTAAAAAATTCGTATTACAGTGGTTTGCCACATTATAACGGTATTGCGAGAATTATGAGCTTCTGAAGGTCGTAGTACAGTTGTTTTGCTGAATGGACCGATGCAACCGAATATCTTCGGTCCGAAAAGTATTGTGTAATTTATTCTTGCTGTCTCCCGGGGACTCTAGTGTACGAGAGATTTCTTGAATTTGAGGAGTTATGATTAGGTTTCAATAATTATACTTTACTTCAGATCAGAATAATATTAATTTTACACAACTGGGCAGTAAGGAACAACGGACTAAGATTAGTGATCATTCATAGAGATTAAAATATAGTATATCGGCAATACGAAACATCTGCATATCAGGAAAAGTATCGCAGATATCGGTGTTGCTGGTCTTTATAAGGTGGAGTTGTGAAGATGATAGCATATGACAGGAGGGAGGTGCGCCACCATGTAGCTAGAATGAAGGAGGTATTGAATGAGCAGAATATATAGACAGATATTGCCAGACGCCTTAATCCCGGAAGGGGTGCCACAAATAAATCGCCTCCATGTCGTTCTGTCCCCCGCCAATTCATTACCCTTCCCTCAGATCACATTCCCCTCTCTCATATGCCTCTCCACTCCGTCCCTCCACCTCATCCTCGGCCTCCCCCTCCCTGTACTCCCCTCCACCTCGCTCACATACACTCCCCTCATTAGTCTCTTGCTCTCCATCCACATGGGCAGTTTGGCAGAATATGACTTACTGTATAATTTTGTCCTAGTTAATGATAGAGTATTGTAGACTACAGATTAATAGTCCGTAACAATTTATCAGTGAACTTATGGAGCAACATTAGTAGCAGCAGCAGCAGAGGCAGCAGCAGCAGCAGCAGCAGCAGTATTAGTATTAGTAGTAGTAGTAGTAGTAGTAGTAGTAGCTGATTGTGGTGGTGGTGGTGTTAGTCCAAGTTCATCTGAAGCGTGAGCTCAGTAGACTGCAGGCTGAAGTTGCCCCTTCCTGCATTACACTATCCCACTTTCAGGAATGGGGAAGGATTTGAGAGGTGCTTACATAACCAGGCAGCAGATCACCGCGCGAAGATTGCCCTCTCCAGCAGGGATGGTGAAGTAAAAGTTTTGTTGAATGATGTGGGGTAATAATGATAGACGGGTTGTGGCTAGAATGCCTCCACAGGAGAATTTGTGTTGTGTGTGGAGGTTAGAGAATATCTGTCTGTTTAGTAATAGCAAATGTGAGCAAGTGTTTCTGCACCAACTGCCACTGACCATATGTATTGCCTGATAATCAGTACAAATCAAACTGCAGTGGCATTCTTAATCGTCAGTAAGCTCTACGGTAATTGATGTAGCTTTTACCAACAGTTATATAACATACAAGAGGAACATATTATATTCTGTATTATGAAATATTAAATTCTGAATTACAGTATGTATTTTCACTCAGGTGGAAAAGGAGGTCTTGAAAATGATGATGATAATAATGATGATGATGAAGACTGACATCAGATTCATCACAGTAATTTCAGCCTAGTTCTGCCGGACGTATGATACCGTGAAGACTGAACATAATACCTAATGAAACACCTTCATGCTTCCAACCACACTCCATTGATAATTAATCTGTTCTAAATCCACGATATTTTCACACTGGAAAAAGAAATCTGAACCCCAAGCTTAATCCACAACTATTCAGATGTTATCATTTAATGCCTCATCTGGACAGCTCTACTGGCTGCTTGCCTGGTTCTCGGTCGTGTCTGAAAAGCTACAGCTGGTCGAGTCTGTACACATCCACGGACCCAGTACCACTGGTCTGTAGTTACATGAGGTACAATCATGTTACTACTCCATTATTACCTCAGTAGCTAATATGACGTTTGCTATTCACTCTGTGGTAACTCCACCGACTTGTGATTTTATGATCTTTCCTGTTCCCCACAGTAAACGTGGTCCTGCATCATGTATCGGTGCGATATATCCAACTTATGGCCACTAAAAAATTTTATCCGAAACCTGTTTTTGACTCTCCCTGATGGAAAGCAAGTAGTTATGGATTCACCATTTCCTCAAGTAATCAATTAACTCTGACGATGTACCAGTAGCTGCAGGTAACAGTTTCTTCCTTGATGATTAGTTTCACAAGATAATGTGAAGATGTTAGTGAGTTCATATGGCATTATACACATGTGTGACAAGTCTGTCATTAACCACGGAATCCAGTTCTTCTAGAGCAGTGTGTAATGTTCCTCATTTTAGTTGAGCTATTTTCCCACGACGGCTGTTAGACCAGACTTGGCAGTTTTCACACAACACACACATTCCAGCAGACGATGGAGCTATAACAGGCATGAATTTTCACACATGTGTTCACTTAAACCATTTGCAAATTCATCACTTGATTTTTTTAGGCGATTAGCTGCCTACTTGAAAGCAGGTGAATTGCCACTTATAAATAGTCTAGGAATGTTTTTCTTCTTTCCAAGAATATACTCTCCTAAATGCAATAATAAAACTGCATGTGGGGAGACAATTATAGCCAGATTTATAGAAACTGAATGAACAACTGTGACAGTACACACATCTGATAACCATTTAATTCCATTATGGTCTGATGGTTATGGCTGGATCACAGGTGTGGAAAGAAATTGCTGAAAAAAAAAAAAAAAATGGAGGAGTGTTACTGCATCCTTCATGTGTTTGTGCTGCAGTAAAAATCACCATTCAACCAGCTTTGTAAAGAAGGAAAACAGTCTCCATTCTAAAATAATTCTGTAATAACTATGTATTTACATCTTACAATATAAATATAGGAACACAGAATGTGCCGGTACTGCTAAATGGGCAAAGTGCACATAATCTAGATATGCTGCTGTATAATTCCCGACTGGTGAGCTGGCGGAAAATAAATCATGGAAGTCTATGAAGTAGGCAATAATACATTCACTTTGCTCGTATAAATTCAGATCTTCAATAATTTCTTCTTGCAAATAATAGCAAAAGGAGGATAAATCATAATTCATGCTTAGCCTATCTGGTATACTGTATCTTGCTCGTAAATGCCTGCTTTTTATGCGTTCTACCGTAAATTTTACCAATTCTAGCGCATATTTACATGTTTTTCACACAAAAATAACAGTTTAGAATGGGTCAACGAAGTGTCTGGTTTACTGAACAGAAGAAACATACAAAATTCGCTCTCTGTTAGCACTCATACAGCGCATTCTCGCCCAGTCTAGCGACTGTCGCGGCATTCAAAATCCTGAACTGGGTCTCGCCAAGACTGACACTAGGATTTTTTATAGCAAGGATGTCTGACGTTCAGGAACGTCTGACGACTGAACGTCGCCGTTGGACCGCCTGAACTCTGAGTTTTTATAGCACTGTCCTAAGAATCAGGGTTTGGGTTAGGGGGTGTGAACCAGAGATCCAAGCCCAGGCAAGATCACGACCTGGTGAGCGTCATGTGATAATAGAATCAGGCAGCGCCAAACTACACTGATTTACTGAGAAACACTTGCTGCTTTGAATGAAAATAACAATATTTGTGTAAGTTTACTCAGGAAATGGCATACTTGTGTAAGTTTACTCAGGGAATGACTTTTCATATACCTGCATTATTTTTCCATTATTTCATAGAGGCTAGCAACTTAAGCCCGTCTCCTGCCTTGTCCTAGAGGAAAGCACACATCCACCCACCTACCAAAAAATTCCAGCTACTCGACCCCTATACTCAACCTACTCACCCTCTCTGCACACTCGCCCACTCTACCCACTCACTTTCCAATTCTGTCCACCCCCCCGTGCACCCAGCCCACCCTTCCTAACCCCCCACATCCTCCACTCAGTCCATGCAGCCCCTAACTTTACCCACTCCGTCCACCCAACTACCGTCGAACCCTGTCCACGCCACATCACCCACAGTCCTTTCACGCATCTCGTCACCAATCTACCCATTCGGCCATCAAGCTCTACTAGCAGGATGAATTGTTAGTTTGCACACACACACACACACACACACACACACACACACACACACACACACACAAGCACACGCACACACCCGCGCACGCGCTTTTACAGTAGAAATAAGGTGGAGACATATATTTCAATTTTTTATATCAGACGAGCAACAGGAATGTAAATCTGATACAATATATCTGATATGAGTCTAAA
Source organism: Coenobita brevimanus (assembly GCF_032717465.1). NCBI lineage: Eukaryota > Metazoa > Arthropoda > Malacostraca > Decapoda > Coenobitidae > Coenobita > Coenobita brevimanus. Next base: position 14,477,807 of record NC_136958.1, read on the forward strand.
TCATATCATATTCTTTGCTAAAACTAGGGAAGAATACAAATAAAGAAATTCTGGAAAAGTAACGTGTTCTGCATGAAAAATCTACAGTATATTCTCTCTCTCACTCTCTCTCTCTCTGTATATAAGTATGTATGTTAATACATTCGTATGTGTTGCTAAGTCAGTATTCGAGCAATGATTACTCAGAAATCTGTATTGTTCACTACCAGCTCGAGTGACACAGGCTGCCTACAGTAGCACGTAAGTGATGGGCATCCAGCCATCCGATTCAGTGGCAAGCTCACCGCCAAGTCAGCACGGTGTCCAGGGAATCTAAGCACACATTTGTTTCACTACTGCTCCTGCCACCAGATGGCCACGAAGCATACGGATTGTATACATTTCGGATAAATAAATAATAGGTAAAGCAATAAGCGTATTTTCCTTTGGTTATCGCCCTCCTTTTGAAAGGCAAGGAGTTGTATTGTGTGTGTGTGTGTGTGTGTGTGTGTGTGTGTGTGTGTGTGTTTATCTGCTGCCAAGTATCTCGGAAGGATGTGGACGAATATTCACCAAACCTTCAGGAAATAACTATGTGGACTGGGAGAAGTGATTAAAATTTGGTGAGGATTTGATCAAAGACGACCGAAAGCCTGCCATATATCTATCGCCTGCCTTTAGCAAGGCGAGGCGATATGGATTTTGTCGGCGTGTGTGTGTTTGGAAGAATTTCCATCAACACCTTCAGGCAGTAGCAACTACGTGGATGTGCAGAAATATTACCTTTAGTGAGGATTTCATCAACGACGACCGAATGCCAGCCGCCATATATTTATCGCCCTCCTTTAGAGGGCGGAGCGATTATGGTTTTTGCCCGCCTGTGTGTGTGTGTGTGTGTGTGTGTGTGTGTGTGTGTGTGTGTGTGTTCTCATTATATCTCATTATCTGCTTGAGCTATCAACATGAAACCTTCAGGGCATCAAGATATTGCCAAAATCTTGGACAGGTTCGAAAATGAGTTCGGGGTCAAGGTCAAGGTCACCAAAATGACTGCCAAAGGCCAACTAGTTTTTTCGCCCGCCTTTTGCATCATTATATCTCATGAACGACTTGAGCCATCAACATGAAATCTTCAGGGTATAAAGACATGGCCAAAATCTTAGACTTGGCCAACAGCATATTCTGGCCGGCGATTAGCATTCGGCTCCCGAATGTTTTTTTTTTTTTCATTTCTAATATGGATTGGCCTATTACAGAACGCGGTGACTGAATTTCGTAGTTTTGTTAATTTTCTTCATATTTGGTTTGTAGGTAGCTTGTAGCTTAGCTAACAAAATATTTTGCAATTAGCATTTGGCACCCGAATACTACTGTTTTCATTTAATTTCCGGATGTTAAGAGAGAGAGAGAGAGAGAGAGAGAGAGAGAAGTGAATTATGGTTGCGTGGTGTGTGACTGACATAGCTAATTTCATACAGTAATAATGCACACTGTTTTGTAGTACTGGCCCACACAACATATAAGTTACGTAGACCATGGTTGCCTGGCCCTCACTTTGCCTGTCTGTTGGAGCGAGTGATATACATCAGAACCAGAAGGAGTAAGGGAACAGAGGTAACCGAGGAAGTGGAAGGATGATGCATAATACAGTTAGAATTTAGCACGTGGTGGTGTCCCACACAGTTTCCCACATTTTCTTAACATGACTCATATACATATATTTACAGTCTAACTGAACATTCAAGGTGAGAGGTTTCAATGGAACAAAGCAAGCTGGGTTGATGTAAATGTACGATGAGGGTGACTGAATAGCCGTCAGATATAACAGGTACTAAGTTCAGGGGCTAATATAAACTGCAGCGTGATCTCCGAAACCTGGTTGTTGAAGTTTGAAAATTGCAACAGTGTAAAATATTATATAGAAAAGCTGAGAACCGGAACGTGAATTAATGACTTCATCTCCCGCTGCATTGGAGGGGCGACCAGTAAAAAGAGAAAGCAGTATTAGTAATGCCTTCCCGTGACTGGACACTGACAAATTTAATGGTGTCATATATCTCAGCCATACCACGTTGAATGATAATGATATTACCAATCTCACGCCTGAACCCCTAGTGAGTTAATGCGATCTCCCTCATGATGCTTGTAAGTGCTTTAATTTGACGGTTGGTTGCAGGTTTTTGTTTACATAATGCCGTTCAGGGACTAGTAACTGGTCATTCTCGCCTTTCTTTTGAAACCAAGTATGCTAACCCTGAGCATGAAAGGTCGTGGAGGAGTAATAAAGAAACACACACACACACACACACACACACACACACACTATATATATATATATATATATATATATATATATAATGACATAGGGCCGTACTATAAAAGCTAAGCGCCAGTACTGCCGAATGTGAGCGTCTGACGTTCCCGATACCGCATTTTCGCGGGCCACTTTGGACCTGTTTAGACCGGTCTGGACTCATAAGTGATCGCGAGAACGGGCTAATGCCGGTCCGATCCTGTCCAAGCCTGCTATTGGCTGCAGAAGTGACTGGGCGTGGCCTAGAAGAATGTAAACAGATGTCGGGGAGTAAACAAATTCATGCCTGCCCTCGATTTTTATCTCGGTCATTAATGCTTTAATAATCTTATTTCCTGCGATCTATAATAATACAAAGCCTCTGTTTCGTGGTGAGATTTATTTGGTTCCCTTCTTGGATGATCACGGGCTTCTGCTAGCATTAAAAATGCAATTCAAAACAAACCTTATTCCCAAGTCCGCCATTGTTGACCACCGATGTTTACACCCTGCCATGGACGCTCCTCGTCTCCTTCTTGGCTGTTGCTGACGTGCATACGTTTGTGCGCAGACCGGTCTCGTCTAGGCCAGCTTGTGGGGCAGGACTACTTGGGACCAGTCTGTACCGGTCTAAAGCCGCGTTTTCGCGAGGCTTTTAGACCGGTATCGACCGGTTTAGACTGGTCTTATTGCTGTTCTGGGGAGACAATTAGACCGGTACAGACAGGTCCAAAGCAGTCCTGCCCCACAAGCTAGCCTGGGTGAGACCGGTCTGCGCACAAACGTATGCGCGTCAGCAACAGCCAAGAAGGAGGCGAGAAGGGTCCGTGGCAGGGTGTAAACATCGATGGTCAACTATGACGGACATGGTAATAAGGTTTGTTTTAAATTACATTTTTAACGCTAGCAGAGCCCGTGATCATCCAAGAAGGGAACCAAATAAATCTTACCATGAAGTAGAGGCTTTGTATTACTACAGATCGCACGAAATAAGATTATTAAAGCATTAATGACGGAGATAAAAGTCGAGGGGAAGCATGAAATTTGTGTAATCAGCGCCATTCCCCGACATTTGTTTACATTCTTCTAGGCCACGCCCAGTCACTCATGCAGCCAATAGCAGGCCCAGACAGGATCGGACCAACATTAGCCCGTTCTCGCTATCATTTATGAGTCCAGACCGGTCTAAACCGGTCCAAAGTGGCCCGCGAAAATGCGGCTTAATTGTCTCGCCAGAACAGCATAAGACCGGTCTAAACCGGTCGATATCGGTCTAAAAGCCTCACGAAAACGCGGCACTAGTTTCGTACCATAAATAAATTTGCTGTTCACGCCAGGCGTTCGTCTGCTGTTTATGGCGTAAAATGGTATTGGAATGTGACACGAAAATAAACGCCACAAGAGACACCCCTTTCGTGTAACAAACTTAAATATTCATAAATATGATAGCTGGTTTTTCCATTTATAATAACTGAATAATTCGGGAATAAAATTTTCCTGGGCATGCTGAAACATACGAGATAGCCACAGCTGTTCAGAAAAATTTACAAGACTATAGTAGGACTCGCGCACGTTTGCGGCTGTGATGTGGCCCGCACCTGTGTACAATGGTGCCACGTTTCCTCAACTTGCGATGTGAAACGGAAGCTATTTATGTACAAGACATAACAAATTCGATAAATTCAGATGAATAAAGCTACTTGCGTATTTTGATGGATGAATCAACAGTAATCTTATTATGCATAAAATATTTATACAGTAACACAGAAACATGGCATACATATTGTACAGTGTTGCTAAAAGAAATTGTAGTCACTTTTAATGGTTTTTAGCGTAGTTTTAGGGTGGGTAATAATATCACAGTTATGGATATAAGATAATGAGCCTGAAAAAAGAAGAAATATGCCAATATCCAAAGTAAAAGAAATAATTCATGTAATTCTTGTGAGTGGCAACACTTACACACCCATCTGGCCTAAGGTAAAGTACGTACCTCCATAGACCCAACCATAGCTTGTACAGGTGTTGCTAGGGAAAAATGCTCACATTTACTGGCTTTTACCATAATTTTAAGGACGAAGAATAATCACATTTATAATCATAAGCTAATATGTAGGACAAAATAGTAGGCATATGCCAATACCGAAGTAAAAAAAAAAAAAAAAAAACATTATTCACTCGCGAGCGGCAACACTTCCACACCCAGTCGGCGAGAGAGAGAGAGAGAGAGAGAGAGAGAGAGAGAGGAGAGGGGCATGCATTGAATGCATTGTCGGCATCACTAAATATAACAAAACCAAATTAACAAATGAAAGCACAATTAAAAATAACTTATAAAAGAATCAAAAGTACTCAGGGTGGCTCACATTTCCCGCCAGGAGAGAGAGAGAGAGAGAGAGAGAGAGAGATAACGGTATAGAAAACGTGGCATCACTGTACACAGGTGCAGGCCACACCACAGCCGCAAACTTAGGCGAGTCCTACTATAAGCGTTTCTGTAGCGAATACAAGTAAACAAAAAATGCCCTACAGTGGGGTAGTAACGTGGTACACAGTATATGTAGTTATAACAATGAGTACCTGTGAAAATTCTCAATAGATTTTTGAAACGGCAGCAAAATCAGAGTTTGTGTGTTAGCCACCCCAGTGCTGTAGTTATCACATTTGAGGGGAAGCCTAAGTTTCTGTCTCAGTAAAATTGAATGTGTAGCATACTGGCACTGGAAAGTGATTAAATAAATGATTTTTTTTCTTTCTGATAATGGGGTGCTTCTTGAAGTACATTACATGCAATTTAAGTGCATACAGTAGTTGTTTCAAGTAGCAGCTTCAGTGGTCGCTAACATAAAGGACCGTACTATAAAAACTCAAGAGTTTAGGCGATCCAATGGCGACGTTCAGTCGTCAGACGTTCCTAAGCAGTCATCCTTACCACAGTCTAAGTAATATATCCTTACTATAAAAAATCTGGACCGTCAGTCTTGGCAAAACCCAGTGCTGGCATTTGAATGCCACGACAGTCGCTAGATTGGGCGAGAATGCGTTGCATGAGCACTAAAAGCTCGCAAATTTTGAATGTTTCTTCTGCTTAATAAACCAGACACTTCGCTAACCCATTCTAAACTGTTATTTTTTATGTAGGAATTAAGTATATTTGCGCTAGAACTGGTATCAAATGATGGTAGAACGCATAAAGAGGATTCATTGGCAAGCAAGATACAGTGTAATGTATAGCCTTAAGTGAATTATGATTTATCCTCCTTTTGCAGTTATTTGCATAAAAATAATTATTGAGATTATCCAGACTTATTTCATACGAGCAAAGTGAATGTATTACTGCATTCTTCATAGGTTTCCATGTTGTTCCCGGCCAGCTCACCAGTCATGAATTATACAGCAGTTTATCCAGGTTATATGCAAGTACATCATGTGTTCCTAAATTTATATTGCAAAATGTAGATACAGAGTTACTGGAGAATTATTTATATCATGGAGACTAATTTACTGTTTTACAAAGCTGGTTGAATGGTCACATTCATTGCAGCACTAACACAAGAGGGATGCAGTAATACTCCATTCTTTTTCAGCTGCTTCTTTCCACACCTGTCATCCAGCCATGACCAGTAGAACACATTGGATAATACAGGTTATAAGATGTGTGTACTGTAACTGTTGTTCTTTCAATTTCTATATATCTAGCTATAATTTTTTCCCTACATTATTGTCACCTTCCCTGTTTGAAGTATTACTAGTAAATTTCCAGTTTAGCTCAGTAATTAGACTACTCTGAGATTCACGTTCTATATCGATACCTTTCCCTTCAAGCAGTATGCAATGATTTCCTAAGTTACATGGTATATACAGTAGCTAATTATTTCTGTCCCAGTCTGCTAGACAAGCTTTCGTTTTTGTTTCCCAGAAATCATTCCACTTCTATAGTACTTTCATCCAGTTCTGTTTCATATATTTTCAGACTATTTACTCTTCTGTTTTCTTACCTTTCTCCTACTCTGGTCATATGCTTGATGTTTGTCTCCTTCACTAAATATTTCTCTCATTACTTCCTGTTTGTTAGTCATTGCTTAACTGCACCTTTCATGCTTTTGTATAACCCTTCCACCCTGACCAATATTCCATGACTTTCCTACACCTATCTACTCCTCCATTACAATAACTGTCATTAACCAGATTTTATATTATATATGCATGGAACGGGCCATATCCTCAGGCCTGTAGCTGTTTGTAAGTAAGAAAAGCTCTTGAGACAGAAAGATGCTTATTTTTTTTTTATTCGCATGAAAAAAATCTGCATTTACTAACAAGTTTTGCATTAATGGATACTAGATACACATTACAGTCAATTTGTAAGTAAAGTACATAATATTGTGAAGGTTACATACTTGGGATAATGTAGTTATTGTAGCTATGAAATTGTACATGTATAATATAATAGTAATATCAAAATAATACAGTGGCAAGTCTACTGTAGTCAGTTATACAATATATGAGAAGGACTTGCTGTATATATATATATATCAAAATATTCAGTTGCCAGACGCCATGTATCCCAGACAGGGTGGCCAAGGGCTTAGAGTTAATTGTTTTTACAGGGAGGGGCACTAATCCTCCACCAACCCCACATGACACGTAGGGATGCCAACAGCATCTGGTGTTCCCAGGCGGTCACCCATCCAAGTACTAACCAGACCCAACGTTGCTATATATATATATATATATATATATATATATATATATATATATATATATATATATATATATATATATATATATATATATATATATATATATATATATATATATATATATATATATATATATATAATGAGATATGATAGTATAATTAAAGTAAGCCTATATTATGTGTAACCCATATTTTTTTACTTTATATAAAATATATATACAATATTTACAATATTTACTCAGTTTTGTCTCACTTGTACAGAACAGTTCTTAAACACTGATTCCAGGTTAGCAATCCTTGCTTGCATTCTGTGCATGGCCAAAATTTATGCAATAAATATGATGGAGAAAATTACAAAGATGAATGGAGCCGGGCTGTATACATAATATGGGTTAAACATAATCCTACTGTATTCTTCCCAAGGTTGTATTGTCTGTTTTATTAATTGCATGGTTTCATACTTGGGTGAAGTCAGCTTAATGTGTGCACTTACATTTAAGTTCATCCTAGGCAGTGGCTGGAAGTATTTGTGTGTGTGGTTGAGATTCGAGAATGGCATAATGGTTTTTAATGGGCAAGGTGGATGGTGTAGGTGTCAGGACTGCACAGTAATCTGGTGAGATGTATAAACCAGATGCTGATGTATGGGCTGGAGGTGTTTGTGGGCTGGTCACAAAAACTGATGTATTTTGAGTGAAATAGAAGAACTGTCAGTGTCCAATGAGTTGATGGTGGATGAGTTTATCTGGAGCAAATGTGAAGTTGCAATGATGAGGGATGTCCATCCACCCATCCATTGCCAGACGCCATGTATCCCAAACGGGGTGGTCAAGGGCTTAGAGTTAATTGTTTTACAGGGAGGGGCACTAATCCTCCACCAACCTCACTTGACACGTAGGGAGTTATGCCAACAGCATCTGGTGTTCCCAGGCGGTCACCCATCCAAGTACTAACCAGACCCAACGTTGCTTAACTTCGCTTATCGGACGGGAAGCGGTGTACTCAACGTGGCATGGCCGTTTCATGATCTTTTATGACGGCCATTTCACAAGGGACTGTCTCAACTGGCTGAAACGTGAAGATGTATGCAGGACAAAGGCGAAATGCATGTAATGATGTGCGGCATTTGTATTCAATCGTTGTTTCACAAGTGAAAGTGACAGCGTCCTGTTTCGTGGAGACCATGATGACTTCTGTTTTGATGTTGATGGTGACTAATGAGTCATCTTTCTTAGAAGGAAAAGGGTATATTAGATAGACTGTGAAAAAATCATCCGTTACCAATGGTACATGAACTACTATAGATGTTGTTGTGAGTGTTGCTTCCAAATATGGATAATATAACATCAGATTTTTTTCCTCAAACAAAGGTTTCAGTCCATGCTTATGTATGCCTTGACTAATTATTTGCCGGAGGTTGTGAATGGGTAGTAAATTAATGGTGATCCTTCCGTTACCAGCATTAGCAATTCCTTTCATGAAAGCCTGACACTGTGCTCTAGTATTGTCTAACAGTAGTATTATTACATCAATATGTTCTGTGATCACAGACAGATGTTGGAATAGTGTATTGTTATCTTCTAGTGCATTTACTTTCTCCACAATTTCTAAAGTTGATGCCTCTGCCTTCCTTAGGTTCTTTACAATTGTCAGCATTAAGGTGTTCTGAGTATCAGCTAACTTATGTTGGTATGAGAGATTTTGTGCTATTTTGTTATATTTGTTATTTATTTCCTCTAGATTATTTTCTGTAGCTTGTCCAAAAATGTTGCCTAAAATTGCTCCACCTAGGTCGAACAAACCGCGTCTGTTACGTGTACGTGTGAAGTCGTTTCTTGTCTCCAGTGTGTTTCTCCCACCTGATGGGATATCCTAGATCATGGTGATCATCACGTGCTTAGCCTGTTCTAGCTTCCAGTCAGTTAATTTAATTAATTCAGCTACTTCCTGTGTGGATTGATCATGTGAAGAAGGGTGTTTTAATACCGCTTCCAGAGTTCTAAGTGCTCCTGATATTTTCTGTAACATTCTTGGTATGTCTTGCAGTATGTCCAAACTAACTTCGGTACTTTTTATGTCCTGCACTATTGTTGTTGAGGCTGTTGGGGCTATCAGGCACCCCTGTCGGACTACATGTTGAGGATGTAAGTGAGGTGATCCTCTTGATATCAGCAGGAACATGATCCATGGAATTCTTCGCCTCATCCTTACCTACCGAAAGAACAATTGTATCAGAGATCTAATCCAATGTTGTTAGCAAGTTATGCTAAGGGTGATGATAATGATGATGATGAATACAGTTATCTTGGCCTGTTTAATCCTATTACCTATAAAAGGAGCCTAAATCGATTCCTAAGTCACGTAAATGCCCTGTTATGGTGAGAGCTGTATTGCTTGCACCTATTCTTGTCTGTTTGGTATGCGATCGCAGTTTATTCCGATATGTGTTGATTGCTTCAGGCTTATTTTCACCCTGTGTACTAGGGTTTTCGGTCGTTTCTGGTGTTTTATAGTTGCAAGCTAAAGTTCTTGAGAGCTTTTTTAAGTGATCAATGTGTGTTTCTTTTTCTTCGTCGCTCGACAGTGACTTAATCACTACCTTATTGCCTCTTCTCTTGATTATCCTGTATGGGCCTTCAAATTTAGGTGACAGTTTATTTCTAATGTGAATGAGGCTATAGACAATTTCACCTATGCCGATATTTGATTCTTTTGCCTTCTTATTTAATGATTTTGTCATTTGTTCCTTGGACATTGCTGTTTCTTTATCAATGTGTGTATTTCTTGAAATTCATGTAAGCGAAGTTTAGGATAATCGTCATAATTATATATGGAAATTCGCTCGCCCTCTAACGTCTCATAAGGGAGACGTTTGTCTGACCAGTAAATGATGAAATGAGGTGTATCTCCTATTGATTTGTTAATTGCACAGTTAAGTGATGCTTCAAATCTGGGGATCCAGTTATCCCAGTTCGCGTGATTTTCATCGGGAATGTGCCGTAGTACATCTAATATTTTTTTTATTCTGCCTTTCCACCAATCCATTGGAAGCTTTATATTGTATTGTTTACATATTTCTTGTAAAATTTCAGAGTTAAATTCACCACCATTGTCGCTTATTAGCACCTTTGGTGTGGTGAACCTACAGATCACACTATCAATGAATACCCGTGCGACTGTTTCTGCTGTTTTTTCCTTAATTGGAACCAAGATCACAAATCGTGAGAAATGATCAGTTCCAAAAAAAAAAAAGATATTGATTGTGATTGGTAGTTAAGGGTAATTTAAGTAAATCAACCGCGACAGTGTCCCACGGTTGTCTAGGTACAGGATATTGTCCTATAGGTGCAGGTGATAACGCGTAACCTTTATGTTTCGCACATGACTCGCATCTGTGTATGTGATTATGTATGTCTTTGCGTAAGGTTGGCCAATAATATGACATCGGGCCTGTTTGACTGCCCTGCCCTTGCCAGGATGCCCTGCATGTGGACTATCGGGTATTACCCTTAAAATGTGAGGTATCATTGTACTAGGAATAACTAACTGCCAATTATTTTTTTCTATGATATGTTTGTCCTGGATTTACCCTATATAAGGCATTGTTTACCATTGTGACTTGTTCAAGTGGTACCTGTAACTTGGGTAATGGTAGATCATCGCCTGACTCGAGATGATATATTACTTTAGACCATACTGGGTCCTGTCTTTGTGCGTGTGAAATTTCTTGATTTGTGGGGATCGTTTTATCATTGTTGGAGAGTGATTCCTGTGGACTTATTGTAGCAACATTTCCTAACGGGTTTCGTGATAAGGCATCGGCAGCTAAATTTACTTTACATTTTATGTAGTGAATATTTACATTGTAATTCTGGATTTTACATTTCCATCGTGCTCTCCTTCCAAAGAGGAGTTTTCCTTGGAACATGCCCACGAGAGGCTTGTGGTCTGTGTGTAGGTGAATTTCCTATCCGTACAGGAGGTCACGAAACTTCTGTAGAGCAAATACCGCTGCTAGGGCTTCTAAGTCTGTTGTACAGTAATTTTTCTCTGCTTCTTTTTTTTGTCTACTGGCAAAGGCAATGGGTTGGTATTTTCCTCGTTTATCCTCTTGCATCAATACAGCACCTTAACCTTTGAGGGAAGCATCCGTGCAAATTATGAATGGTTTTGTGAAATTAGGATAGGCAAGGCATGGTGCGCATGTAAGTTCATCTTTTCATTCATGAAATGCTAATTTTTGTTCCTCTTCCCACCGGAATACAGCATCCTTTTTTTAGTAGTATGAATAGCTGTTGTGCTATATGAGAAAATTGGTTAATAAAGGAGGGGTAATAACCCGCTAGCCCCCAAAACTGTCTTACTTCATGTGTATTTGTGGGGTCTGGGATATTCCTTACCGTCTGTATGTTGTCCTCAGACGTGTGAATACCTTGGGCATCTAATCTATGGCCTAAGAATTGCATTTCCTTAAAGCAAAATTTGCATTTAGACAGCTTAATTTTTAAGAGCATCAGCAAGCTTTTGTAGGAGCTGGTCTAGTTTCTGTAGATGTTCGTCTATACTTGGAGTAGCTATAATAGTGTCATCTAGATAGACAAATAACCCTTTTCCCAGCATTCCAGACAATACGTAATTCATCAATCTCTGGAAAGAGCCTGGTGTTGTCCTCAACCCCATAGGCATTCGTTTGTATTGGTAGTGCCCTGTTTTTGTGGAGAAAGCAGTGTATTTGAGTGATTCTTGCTCCAGGCTAATTTTGTCCATAGCCATTGAGCAAATTAATTGTAGAAAATACATTATTTTCTGGTCCAATATTTTGTAAGACGTCACTTAACAATGGCATAGGAAACCGGTCAGGGATTGTGTGCTGATTTAATTTACGGTAATCTACTACCGCACGCATTTCTCCGTTTCGTTTGGGCGACTATAGTGAAGTGGAACGGTTGTGAGACAGTTAGTATGCAACTTAGGTAGCTTATATCTGGTAGTGCTGACTGCACTGAAATAGCGTTTCATTGTGTTGTCTTCATACCCAAATATATACACGCTTACATGAGTGGGCTTAGTTTTCCTAGTGTATTCCAGAAGGACGACTATTTCATGCTACATTCTCAGCACACACAAGGCTAGTTTCAAGCTTTATTATTATATATAGAATATTCAGTACGCATATTTTGAAGCATTGATATACCCATAACTGAATTACAGTAGAAACAGTGAATAACGTTCTTTCATTAGCATGGGTTCAGGCCGTAAATACTCTTATGCAGGATACATTAAACTAAAGCCACTTCCAACCTCCTTACCCCTCCTACCTCCACTGCTGCACCATACCCCGTCACTCTCACCCCCTGCTTCCTTTCCCCAGCGACTTCCTCCTCCCTACCCACAGGGACTACTCAGTGATGCTTCGAATCCTTGAGCTGGTGTTCCAGGGTTCACGCACACACGCAAACAGGATTGGCAACGCTAAGTGATAAACTTGGGAGTGGAGCAAACTGTACAGTTACCTCCACTTCTAACGAGTACAGCGGATGATGTGTTTGGTGAAATGTAGCACCACTGTGTTTGTTTACATCGTAGTAATAGTAACTGAATGGGCAGACCCGACAGAGCTTTCCTTCCGCTATAGTATCTAGTACCCACAAAAACAGTGTTCTATCTAGTCATACTCTGTCTACAAAAACAAGTGTATATTGGAAGGTAGAGAGAAAAACAAACAGTAATGCCACTGGATCTCATTGTTTCTCTGACAGGAGATGACTGTGAGGCGAGGTGGAACAGAGGGGATGGGGGGACAGGTGGTGGGGGTGCATATATCGAAATTTTGTCGTGTTTCGTTTAGAGTGATGAAGGGTGTGATTATACGGATGTTCTGAGGTGATCTGTATCTCCTGCAATAACGTGTATTGCATGAATGTTGGAGTCTTAATGTTCGTCATACAATGTGGTGAACAACCG